>NC_136483.1:97610617-97755617 GCF_053919585.1 Euprymna scolopes | reverse complement strand
TTACATCATCAACGCTCAGATTCTCATCTGGCATCAATTGAAATGAAAAGCTCTCGTCTTTGGGTGGGTCCATGTTTTGGCAAGCTTCTTGGTTTGACTTTTACTCGTAATCTTAAATCGACCTTACAGGAAATCTGTTTCCAAGGTCGCTAGAAATATGGGGGTGGGGGTCGTTCCACCGCGCTATTAGTTATTTCACTGCTGATGCAATTCTCTAACTGTATAAAAGCCAAGTACATTCAAGGATGGAATACTGTTGTAACTTCGTGGTAGGAACATCTAGAAAACCTATTACTTACTGACAGAGTTCAAAATTGACTTTGTAGCTTAGTGGAGGATGCCTTTTTCTCTTCCCTGCAACCTCTTTCCCACAGAACAGCCTGTCTCTGCTCTATCAAGTCAGTAGTAAAGATCCGCGCGTTGTCACTCAAAGGTTGTACTTTGAAATTCCTGGAACCCTGCATTGGCTACGCGAGATTAACATCAGGGGTGTGAGTTTCGTTATAAATGCGTTCATTTAATTTGAATAAAATAAAATACGCTTCAAGGAACTTTTCTTTCTCTTAATTTACAACATGGCAAGAAAGAAGAAAAAAAGTAGAAACAACATACTGAGGATGGAGTTTTACTCGGAAATATATTTAAATTATAAATTTCAAACGAGTAAAATATTTGTTTATTTTCCTTATATTGTGTTGTATATTGGCTTTCAAGCACGCTCGATGAATATTTTATTTTATTCAAATTAAATCAACGGTTCTATAACGGAACTCAAACGATTGACGTCACTCTCTCGTTGCCAACGCACTGTTCCCGGAATTAAAAAATACTACCACGCGGATATTTACGATTGGCTTTTCTTTCTCCAACTTTACAACACGGCAAGAATGAAGAAACAAAAAAGGAAAGTAAGAACATACAAAGAATGGAGTTTAACACCGAAATATATTTAAATTATAATTTTCAAATGAGTAAAATATTTGTCTATTTTCCTAATATTGCGTTGTAATTTGGCTTTAAGGCGCACTTAATACGTATTATATATATATATAAATATAAATATATATATATTATATGTATATTATATATATATTATATATATATATTATATATATTATATATTATATATATATATTATATATTATATATATATATATTATATATATATTATATCAGTGGCGACTCTAGCCTATTATTTCTACTCGTGCCCCCACTGCCTTCTGTCATCTTCAGTTCCCAACCCATGATCCATGGAATCAAAGTAAGTCATCGTAGTTGCTATTGCGTGACTCTCCATTGTATAGCACAGATTGACTAAAGTACCTTGCCAATATCAGTCCATGATTGTCCTGATTTAGACGTGAAAAGCAAGTCAATGTCATTAAATCATTTGGATTGGAACGAACGAGTTCTAACCTTATTCACCAATAAAGGAGTTGGGCGCCCATCTTTGATAATTTCTCGCTTCTCGGCTACATTTCTCTGGTCGACCAAACTATTTTTTAATCCATTTTGAATAACATTGGTCGCGTTATTAGTCGTGCCGGGCACGAGTGGCACTAGTCCCATCTCCGCCCCTGTATTATATATATATTATATATTATATATATAAATATATATTATATATATTATATATATAAATATATATATATACATATTATATAAATTATATATATTATATATATTATATATTATATATATTATATGTATTATATATTATATACATATTATATATATTATATATATTATATATATATTATATATTATATATATTATATATATTATATATATATTATATATATAGTAATTTATATAATATATATGGCGATTATGCTACACTGAATATTCGGCGTTTCATCCACTATAGGATTTGTCAGGCCAATAGGTAGGTAGAGCTAGTTAGTAATTTATAAAATATATATGGCGATTAAGCTACACTGAATATTCGGCGTTTCATCTACTATAGAATTCGTCAGGCAAGCCTGGCGAATCCTATAGTGGATGAAACGCCGAATATTCAGTGTAGCTTAATCGCCATATATATTTTATAAATTAGTAATTAGCTCTACCTACGTATTGAGCACTTTTGAAGTAAATACTTAAAGTTAACGCATAAATCTATACTTTCGTATATTAATTTTATGTGAGTAAATTAATAGTTATATATATATATATATATATATATATATATATATATATATATATAACTTTAATAAAGGAATTTGCTTGTGGGTGCCTGTGAAATCGTTTCGTTGTCTATGGACTCGGAAACAGCTGTCTGTGAGTGGTAAGTTTTATATCGGAATGCGCCTGATTAGTATCGACAATCAATAATCGATTAAAACCGATGAAATAATAAAGCACGAGTTTGACCAAAGTCAACACGTTTATAAAATATCACATGCCATTTGAAAAGTGCTGTTACTACACAGGCAGAAATGTTCAGCGCTATAAAATTATTTGTAAAATATTTTATCAGACAGGGACGCGTTCGATATGAACGTTTCTATTTAGAGTACATTTTAATTATGATACTTGCCACTTGTACGTTAAACTTAAATTCATGTTATGTAAAAATAATTTCATAAAATCACAGCTAGTTCTTTGATAAGGCGGAGATGCGTACTGAATTGAACAATAATATTTGACTTTTGCTCTTTAAACTTTAAAATTATGTAAAATAATTTTATACAATCAACAGCAGGTTCTCTACTATAACACTGTCACTTGAGCGAAAACCTAGTGTCCCGTCGGTGTGGCTTGTTTCGAGAAATTCAGCCCAAGTTCTTAATACCAATATACGCGGATTACATTTACAATAGGTCAACTATTGATAATTAAGGCTAGTATATAGTTGAGTTTGGTTTGATATTAAAACGACGCAATATCCATGCGAAAATGACAAATAATAATTGTGTTGTTAAATACATATCCTAGAAGGAGGGGAGGTGCTAATTCTCTAAAGGATTTCGATTGATGCGTGTGTTTGGGACTACGTAATAGGATTGCACATCGACTAACTAAAATGATAAATGATAGTTATTATGATGAAAGATTTAATTCTACGCAAAAATTAAAGTCCAGATCGGTTATGATTTGACCGCTGAATAATAGGATTGAACGCACAAAACAGGGCGATCGTCGCTTTGATAATCGGTTATATTGATTTTCAATTGTTGTTAAAAATGCCCGCACAGAAAGGAAAAAGTCGGTTCGCTTTGGAATTCACACGAAAGAATTGTTTTTTAAATTATTATTACAGATTTTCTCCCAGCAAATTCGATTGATGATAAAAGGAATTTTCCAAACCGAAAAACTGACACGTTGAACCCGGCAAAAATCTAGGACTTGTTTGTAATCGCGTGTTATTAAGGAAAATCTGAATTACGCCAGCCGGTTTGCTGCTTTCGGATTGACCAGTCCACTTCTGTATGAATCGATGTGGCAGGCGTTGATTGGTTTATTGAAGGAAGGCACGCCACTGTCTGACCATATTTTTATGATTAAAAACAGCAGTCAATCCGTAGACTATCAGTCCTCATCGAGAGTTCCACCAGACTCCCGCAAAACAAAATTCCTTCTCAGTTTTTGTCAGAATCTCCTCAGAGTGATCTGTAAAATCTACTTGAATAAAAGGGAAAAACTGGATGAAGGAAAGCCGTACCGATTCTAAAAGGCAGGATATCACCTGGTAAGAAAAACGTGTAAGACCTATTCATGGAGAAAGAAAGGGAGTATAGGACGAAACAAAAGCAATAGCGCCAATCACCGAAGTTTGTCAGCGATAACATTGGTTCACATATTTTAGTTGTTCTTTGTCGCCTATTTTTTTTTTACTCTCAGATTTTTCGTTATCGTTTTAATTCTATACTGATTGGACTGCTTTTGAATACGTATTTTTGAAATTCAAACGATGGCTTAAGTCTTCTACGATAGCGGGTAGCTGATGTTTGCTTTGTTTCTCTTCGTCTTGCTGTTAATTCCTTCTGATTGACGACCTATCTGCCCATTATGTAATCCTATCACATTTTCACAGCTAGTAGGTTCAGGAACCACTAGAACATTTCTTTTCTTCCCTTTTTTTACATGTAACGTATCGCGACTGGTTTCCTATTTGTCAAGCCCAGCAGAGTTATATTAGTGCAGTGATCAGTTTTTCGACACTGTAGTTGTCGCGGCAAGATTCAACACAGAAGCACGGAAGTTGTCAACGCAAGGAACACTACACAACAGAACTTTATCAGATGAACCGATCACGTGTAAACCCAGGAAAGTGGACCTTTTGGTTTGGCATTTCCTTTGTTGAATTGTAGGTTGTTATTTGCAGTAATTATTGTGCTTAGTTGGCTGTGTAAAGTCCAGAGGGGACACGAGAAAGTGAATAATTGTGAAAGAAAGAAAAAGAGAAAGAATGTCTAAAGAACGACTTAATGTAACTGATTCAGCGGTGTCGTCGGGGCTACAGATGGGAGAGAAAATTGATATGGAGAAATTGAGTTCTGAGTTGGAAGAAAGACTTACGAGCTTTACGAGGCGCGTGTTGTCGGAGGAATTATCCCGGAGGAGAGGGACGATTTAAGGGCTACCGAGGGAGGTATTGTGCGAGGCTATCGCCGATCACAATATGAGGCCAGAAGTCTTGGAAACTCAAGGAAGCCCTGATTTGGCCAAAAAGTTTGCGCGGGTGTGGAATCGTATAAAAATCCTCAAAGCGAAGGACTTTTGGCAATGACGATCGACACTGGGGAGGTGCAGACTCAGAGCATGTTCTGGGGTGACTCCTTGTGATAGGGAACAGTCGAAGACGTCGGAACTGTTCTCCCTTGCATACCATTACGAGGGACACCAGGCGAGGAATTGCCCAGCCTTGTGGGAATAATATTAATGTTAATATCACTTTCAGTGTATCACATTTAGTTTTAAAAATATTTTTATCGTCTGTCACGTTTTAATAGGAAATAATATTTTCATCCATAAATGTAAAGGTTCAATAGAGGAACATAAATAAGTCCAATAGTTTTAACGATAATATATGCACGGCTTCATGTGTTGTTTTACGTTTAAGTAACATATCAAATCGATGCAATGTGTTTGCTGGTCTGTAGAACGCTCATTTTAAACTATTGTAATGTCCTTAATACATATTTCTATTCTGTTCGGTTTCTATTCTCCAAGACCCGTTCGATAGATGAGAATTTGAACCAGTTAAAAATGTAAATCAGAATACAATCAGATTCAGGAAACACTACAAACACCTTTGTCAACATTACAGGCTATGATTCTTGAATTAATTTTTCTAATAAGAAAAGAATTATGTAATTAATTCATAATTAATTGTGAATCCCATGTAAATATCTCTACTGGGAAATATGTAAAAAGCTGAATATCCTATGTAGTAACAAATCTTGAGAACAAGCACCAGAAAGAACAGTTGGAAATAAGTCATGCACCATCCACTATGACAACAAAATTCCTACAGGTACATGCCTAGAGAATAGGGCTATTTTTCTTTTTTACAAGGTGGTCACCTCTTATAAAGGCCCGGAAGCCACTCAGGGATGAGGGTTATTGTATGTACAGTACGTTAGTGTGGGGGTTTAATAAAAATGTCTATTAAGGGGGCGGATCATCAGGAATTTGTTTACGTTGGACTTTAAGACATCCATGTTGTAGTGCTTAGTTGGTTGTGTAAGGGACAAGAAGAAGAATGTAGCAACCCTAGTTGAAGTAAGAGTCCCTAATTATGCTGGCCTGTACAGAACAGAGAGGGAGAAAAAAACAAAATACCAAGGACTTATGTACTATCTCAAACGAAACTGGAATCTGAGGAAGATATCAATCATACCAATCATTATAGAAGCAACCGGGCTAATGAAAAAGAATTTTAAAAACTATCCTGCGAATATACCCGGTGAATCAAGTGCAAAAGAAATACAAACAATATCACTTAAAGGGGCGGTTGGATTCTTAAAAAGATCTCTCGGTTGTGATAAGAAAATTAAAACGAAAAATGTGTTGAGAAACACCTAGTAATGTTACTAGAAGCTTTCAGTCATTCACCGCCTTTTAAAGAATCTTAGGGATCCGTTGAGAAACCATGGTCTAGATGAAAAAGAAGACACAATGTATATATATACAAAAAAAAACATAAAAAACAAACAAAAAAAAAAAAAAATACATGTTCTTCATGACAGACAACGAATTTTAAGAAATAGCCAAGTATGGTAATGAATTAGTTATGTTGACCCTGAAAACGTGTCTTAATATGAGAAATGGTTTTGTTAGGTAGAGGCTACGATTAGTAGTTACTGGAAAGTCTATATTTGTTTCCGACAGATAGGTAAAGAGATTTCTGCAGTGGAATATATTGGGTATACTATATCGAATATTTCTAATGGTTTGGCTTAAGTATCAATTAGCTAGCTCCCAACGCATACTGCCAATGTAAAAGTGTATATGCTTTGCATTTTTGATTAGCTGAAATAAAATATCTGTATTATCACGAAATCAGATTAAACACGATTTATTCATAGTTCACATCAAAATGTACAGAATGCTACAAGCGAGATATTATGAGCTCGGTGACAGATGGAATCATGTTATAGACAGCAATGGTCGTTGTCGTTATGAATAAATAGTTGAAAAACTCACAATTCATCATTTTCAAGCTTAAATATTAAATTTCTCAAGCGAACCATTTATAAGCTCGGTGGCGAACAGCAGAGATCATTCCTGTTAGGCATAAAACTAATACACATAGTTAACCGTTTTCGAGATGAATCTTTAAATCGCCAAAAAATACCGTTTTATATACTGTTACTAAATACAGTGGGTTCAAAAAGTAACGTAAGGGTTTTGAACTTTAATATATTATTTATTTTTATGATATCTTTCTGCAATTTTAACACAATCCGCCTAAAACATTGCGAATTAAAAGAAAATTGGAAAATTCAAACAATCTTTATTGATGAAAAATAATGTCTTTTAAATTTGGCCTTTTTTCAGCGTTGCATATTTGTGGTTTTCCAAAAACGTTATTCATGGCAGATTGCAGAATCTCTGGATTGCAACTTACATTCCCTTGTTGCGTTCTGCAAGCTGCCCGACCTAAAAATGTCAAACCCCCAAACCTAGCAAGAATTGAAGGAAAACATCAGGAATGAAATAAAGGAGTTAAATCACAATCCAGAGATTCTGCAATCTGTCATGAATAATGTTTTCAAAAGAGCACAAATATGCGAAACTGAAAATGGGCAACAATTAAAACACATTATTTTTCCTGAATACAACTTGTCTGAATTTTTTAAATAATTTGAGAAAATCTTCCATCAAATTAGTCTAATAGTGTTAAAATTACAGAAAGATTTCTCAAAAATTAAGAAGCTATTAAGTTCAAAACCCTTCAGTGACTTTTTGAACACACTATACATAGAATGCAAGGATCTTAAAATGGTTTATTTTTATTTATTTAAATGTTAGTCATGGTAACGTTTTGAGTTTTCGTTAGCGATTCGCACGCGTTCTTCCACGCCGTCCCGCCAAACGCACTTGCTGATTTTCAGATGTTCAACACGCCGACGGCATTTCGGCATCAAAGTTTTGTTTATGCTGCCTGCCCAGAAATACATTGTGCGTATGGCTTCTTAGTTAAAACTACTTTAAAAGAAGCCATTTTCTCCTTCCCTAAATTTGACACCGAATTTGCCTCCCTCGCAATACCAAAGCTATGATACACTACATTAAACGGAGTCCAAGGTCAATACGAAAAAGACATCGTGCACTAAAATTGAAATCACTGTAACACACACAAAACGATAACTATACACACACACTCATTTACACCACACACACACACATATTGATATATAGTATATACTTTTATATTTGTTTTTGCATGAGCAGTAATGTGTTGCTACGGAGTCATGGGCATGTTTCGGTCTTCTAGAAGCTTCTTCAGGCAATCACGCTTACGTTAAGGAAATCAGTAACGAGTCTGTAAAAACAATTAAAGTATACCCTGTTTTACCTCGGTATTGAACAATCTTGTAATCACCTCATTATACTTTACTGGTTACCTTACTTCTGGAAAAAAAAACAAATTATATATATATATATATATATATACATTTATATATGTATATGTATATATATATATATATATATATATATATATATATATATGAAAATATATATATATAAAGTTATAAAAATATATGTCAATTAAGCTACAGAGAATATACCGCGTTTCATCCACATTAGGATTTGTCAGCCTCATGCGAAGAGTGGTTGCTGTCTCAAGTTTTTTATATACGTACATTCTATTGGATTTTTAGTTAGCCTATCAGCTTCCTAGATTCCACCGCTTTTTTCCTAATCAACTAATAGGCAGGCACTTAAAGGACAAAGGCCCAGTTGACCTCATGTTGAACCCTTCCTTTGTGTATGCTTTTTTAGGTAGGAGCGTAGATATCTAGTGATTTGACCTATTTTAAACCTAGGTTTGGTTAATGTGTTTTGTAAATACTACCATTTCAGCCCGGCATTGCCCGGCTGTTTGGATGTGTGTATTGAGCAAAGGAAAAAAAGTGGTAGCAGTAAGACAGGCTCTAACCCGTACCCCGAAAGAGAGAAAGAACGGGGAAAAACCTGACGACTTTCCTGTTACGACCATCGCCGTTACGACAACTTCAACGACGTAGGTTTTTATTAAGGCTAAAAAATCGAATGGAGAGGATGACTTTCAAAGATATCTGCGAATAAAACGACCTCCCCCGTAAGAAAAGTGCCCAGTTGAAGGTTAAGATATTAATGCTTTTAGTCAATTTTTCGATATTTGTCGCCCGAAATGTCGAACTTCAAATCGATACTGATCTTATAAAAATCCGTCGCCGCTGTCGAAAGTTTTGGGCAGACATGCAAACATACATACCTAAATTTATATCCTGGTTACTAAAAATTGTCAACACAAACTGATTAAAAAAATTGCCATTTCTCTGAATACACTTTATGTAAAATGTCAAATGTTTAGAATTGTCTAAATAATTTGGTAGAGACCGCAGATGTTAATTTTTTAAACTTTGGTCCCTATTATAACCCCTTAACATTTATTGTTTGGGCTCAGATTAAGTTATTAAATAAGATCCAAGCCCAAGGAACCTATATCTAAAATTTCAAGTGTTTAGACCCAAAATTGGCGGAGGAGTTTGGAAGAGTATATCAAATTTCGAGTCTGTAGACTGAAAATTGACAGAGTTATTGCGTAGGAAAATGGACACAGACACACAGACAGACATACACGTTCACATTTATATATATATATATATATATATATATATATATATATATATATATATATATATTATTGCGTTTTTACTGATTATGGCAACGTTTTACCATATTGCTTACTATGGAGTATTATATATCTTTTTCGGCTTTCTATTTTGTATTACTATATATCTTTTGCGCTCTAGTGATTGCTTCCTGTATCTATATATCTATAAAAAGCGAATTTGTCTCTGTGTATGTGGGTTGTGTGTGTGTACATTTCCATACAAAATTACTCTGTCAATTTTTAGTGTACAGACTCGAGATTAGACATTATGGGAACTGAGATTTTGGAAAAAATTTTTAATCAGTTTTTGGCCAGAAATTTGGGTCAAAGTTCAACGCTCTGACCTTTGAAATCTCTACCTAACTCCTTCGGCATTTTTATGTCTAAACACTTGAAATTTAAGATGTTGATTACTTGAACGTGGATCCAACCTTTTTAAATTTGATTTGAGCCGAAAAAATAAATGTTATAGGGTCAGCATTGAGGTAAAATGTTTAAAATTTGACTTCTGCGGTCTCAATCAAATTACTGAATCAATTTGAAATTTTACACAAAGTTTATTCAGACATAGGGCATGCTTTTTAATTGTTTTTTTTTTTTGGCCGAACTCAAATTAAATTAGAAAGTTCTATCAATATCAAAGTAACCTACATTTAAAATTCTAAGTGTTGAGACACCAAAATGTCGGAGGGTTTTGGTAGAGATTTTAAAGGTCATATCGTTGAACTTTAACCCATTGAAAACCTAATTTCTGGTGGAAAACCGATCTTTTAAAAACTCCTAAATCTCAATACCCCTTATGTCAAATCTCGACTCTGAAGACTGAAAATTGACAGAGTAGTTTGGTAGAGAGATATACACACAGAGACGCATACACAGACAATTTTACTTTTATAGCTATATAGACTTGGTTATATGGGTCTATCTTTCACACACTTGATGCTGTACGTGACACATTTCCATTCTATAAACGGTCGGTTCGAAAGAAGCTCCCGCGATAATATAGTGATATTTGGACAGAGCAGATAATTCAGTTCTATTATAGCCTGAAATCTTATTTTAATTTGAGTTTTATCTTCATAACAATATCGACATCCGATTAATTTTTAAAAGATTCCGTAGTGTACCGGGTATTATACGAAGAAATGATAAAATCTAAGTAAAAGCCTCTTAGAAGGTTTTTTTTTACATGGGAGTCACCACTTATCAAGGCCCTGAAGCCACTCGGGGATAAGGATTATTGCGTTTACAGTAATCAATGGGATAGTATCGTAGCAATATTTCATATTGGAGATTTGATTATGTGTCTTACTTAAGGGGGCGATTCATCAGAAATTTGTTTATGTTGGACTTGAAGACATCCAGGTTGTAGTCAGGTGGGAAACAGGCAAACGGAACAGAGTTCAACAGGCATGCACTTCTAAGAAATAATCTTTGTTCATGGAATCTATGTTTTGATTTAGGCACAGATAAAGTGTGGGGAAAATTACTGACAGTGATTTCAGCTAGACGGTTGTTTTTCGTGAAAGATTGGCGAGGGAGGACCAGAGATTGTAGCTCGGACGAGCACTTGCCATGGAAATAACGATAAAACAAAGAAAGGCTCGCAACGTCTCTTCTGTGGGGGAGAGGTTGCAGGGAAGGGAAAAGGGCATCCCCCACTAAGCTACGCAGTCTATTTTGTATTCTGTCAAGGCAGGATAGGCTGTTTTTAGCAGCTCCAACCCAGATGTAGCAGCAGTACTCCATCCTTTGACGTACTTGTCTTTTATACAGACAGAGAATTATATCAATAGTGAGATATCTTCTGTAACGTGGAGGTGCAATTCTCACTGTGGGCGATACTAAGAATATAATATTAAATTACTTTAGGCTTCTACACTGTAAAGCTAACAGCACAAGCCTTCGGGACAAGGTCAAAGTGTAGTATCTGTTCTTCAGATGCTGCACTTCAATTTCTTGTTCTCTGTCAGTGGAGGAGAAATCCTTCACGACTGAGACAATTTTTATTTTTGTTCCTTTTCACCACATTAAAAAAAACGACCCTGGTGTCTAACTCTGTCCCGTGGGGAGGCATTGTAAATAGAAACAGCACAAGACCAATCTATCACCCTGTATTAAATAAATAATTTCATTCGAAATTCCGTACAGATTTCTAAAGGTTCGACACTACGTAAGTTCTGCCAGATACATCCGAAGAAGTTTGGATATTAATTTGGTTCAAATGCTGCAAGAATAATATCTGAGCTGAAGAGGGTTGTATGAATTATAGAAATACAAATAATACTTGTTTTCACTGAATGTTTTTTTAAAATGGTGGAGGATGATAACATATGTTCGGCTCTCGTTTAGGAGGGTGTGGGGGAGTCTTATCATGCCATATTACTTAAACGAATGTGATAAAACGTGTTGGTATTGAAAGAATGCGATAAAACGTTCGATACTCAATCAAAATCCGTCTGACATAACGTTGTTATTTAGAAAAGCTACTTAATATCGGCAAAGAGAAGGCGCTTTGTAACTTATCTAGTCTTGCACTTAATAATTCAATACAAAAAAGAGTAAAATTTGAATTTTTTTGAAAATCCTATAAACATTACATAGCATAAGGACCAAACTAGTGTTGGCAGTCTAGAGGTTAACAACTCGGACTGACAACCTGGGTGCCCAAGTTAAAATCAAACTCGTTCCAGAAAAAAACAAAAACAAAGTTAATTTCGAATGTTGGCAACCTTCACGTGGTCCCTTCCGTAATTCCCAATGTCTTTCTAGAGAGTATTCTTACTAGAAAATATCGGGGACACCAATGCAAACAATAGAATCTAAAGATTCATACGATGTGATAATGATTCCTAGGTAAGCCAATGTACGAGTTACTATGCTATAAATAAACAAGAAGAATTCTGCAACAAAAGCAGTTCGCTATTTTGTTCTATGTAACGTAGCCTCCCAATCTAATAAATTAGCGTGGGAGAAAAACGCACTTGCATTTGTATATACACTATTCGAAACGACAACATCTACGGAAAGATAAAAAAAATAAAGTTGCTTAAATTAAATAATAATTTTGCATTTCTAGTCTCCAAGTATGCACGTGGGTTACGCATCAAGTGAAAGAAAAGAAACATATCTTTATAAATTCATTGCTTAATTGAGCAAACACGTTCCACGCAAAATATTTGGATAGATTTCAATAAACATCGCCGAGCATTTAATAACGTATCCTTTATTTGCTTTGAAGAGTGGATGGCATTTAGAATAATTTCAAATAAGTTTATTGCTGTAATTAAGTCTCATTTTATCCCAGACATTTTAAAACTGTGAGGTCAGTTGGCAATACATTGCAGTGCTATCAAAACAAAGAGAATCGTTTATTGAATCATTTAATAGTCGTAAATTTCGCCGAATGACCATAATAAGGCCGGTGGTAATACACTGTTTATTACAACGGACCGTGGACTTGGTGTGCCGTTTTAAAGTTTACCAATTCAACTATTTTACTTTTTTCTAATTCTTCTATGAAACCTACGATTTTGACACTTCGCTCTATAGATGATTTGATAGGGTAAACTAGAACATCTCATGTTGGTAAGACAGCTAGTCTAGAGTACAATATATATATACATATATATATATATATATAGTCATCCACATACAGTACTGTTTTGCTGTTTCACAGCTCATCAGTGCGGCTAGACAGGCAACTACCTCAAGCCAGGATTGAAACCCGACCGTTTGTACGGCAGTCAAAGCTCTTAACCATTACGCTATTGGCGGCTGCTTGAACGAGTAGTGAGTTTTACGATGTTTTGACATCGTCCGAAATATATATATATATATATATATATATATATATATATATATATATATATATATATATATATATATATATATATATACTAGCATGGGTGCCCGGCGTTGCCCGGGTGTGTGGAGATATGCTGAGCAGTAAAAAAAAAAGGTCAATTTTTTTTAAAATTTTACCCCTATCATGACCCCTTAACATTTATTGTTTGGGGCTCAAATCAAGTTATTAAGTTAGGTCCATGTCCAAGGAACCTATATCTAAAATTTCAAGTGCTAAGACCCAAAATTGTCGAAGGAGTTTTGTAGAGTTCTCAAAGGTCAAATCGTTGAACTTTGACACTTTAATAACCAAATTGCCGGCCGAAAGCTGATTACAAAGATTTTTCCAAATCTCAGTACCCTGTATATCAAATTTCGAGTCTGTAGACTGAAAATTGATAGAGTTATTGCGTAGGAAAATGGACACATACACACACAGACAGACAGACACGTTTACATTTATATATATAGATGTTACATATATATATATTATTGTGTTTTTACTGATTATGCCAACGTTTTATCATATTGCTTAATATGGAGTATTATATATCTTTTTCGGCTTTCTATTTTATATTACTATATGTAGTACACTTTATTGATTGCTTACTGTATCTATAAAAAAAGCGAATTTTACTCTGTGTATGTAGGTTTGTGTGTTTACATTTCCATACAAAATTACTCTATCAATTTTTAGTCTACAGATTCGAGATTAGACATTATGGGAATTGAGATTTGGAAAATCTTTTTAATCAGTTTTCGGCCAGAAAGGTCAACTGGTTTAACTTTGACCCCTTAACAGCCAAATTTCTGACCGAAAACGGATCACATAGATTTTCTCAAATCTCAGTACCCTGTATATGAAATTTCAAGTCTGTAGACTTAAAATTAACAGAGTTATTGCGAAGGAAAATGTACACAGACATACAGACAGACACACACACAGACACGTTCACTTATATATATATATATATATATATATATATATATATATATATATATATATATATATATATATATATATATATACACTCCGGTTTTTTTTATAATCAAAAGTAATGGACTAATGAATTCAACGAGCTTGTTAGATAGTGCTCAATAAAAAGAGCTGATAATACTTGTTTATTGTTATATAAACATGCTCACATCCTGCTGCTACAAATAGCCACTTGTTTCAATCAAACAGCAGATATCATCAGGCAGCGACTTGACTGTTCAAAAGTTCAATGAATAATCTGTTGTATTATATATATATATATATATTAATAGGATAGCGTGTGTGTTATTTATTTTGTGTGTCACGCTGACACCCGAGTTACTGTTGTTTAATTGTTAATGAACTTTCATTTCTTTAATATATAATATTACCAAGAATTATTCATGAGTGTTGGTTTCGGTTTCGATTATAGCTGATCGCAATCAATTCATTTACTTTTTATACATAATTTTACCAATGCTTCTTTATAAGTTATTGTTGCGGTTTATATTATTGCTTATGCCACTTAAGTCATCGATATTTTTATAAATAATTTTACTAATGGTTCGTCATAAGTTTTGGTTTCTGTTTGATTAGCGGATGGCACGCCAGTAATCTGTTTTTTTATAAATAATTTTATCAAGGATTCCTGATAAGTAGTGGTTTTAGTTTCGATTATAGGTGAGGGAACTAAAGTTATATATATATATATATATATATATATATATATATATTTTAGAGGAAACATCATTTAATCTAAATACCAAAAAACAAGAAATGGGCAGATGAAAATAAAATTTTTTTTTTTTTCCTTAAGGCCTTATCGTCTGACCCTCTAAGAGGAGACGTCAGAATGATAGATTAAAAACTAAGAAAAACGAATGAGGGAAGTGGGGAATTTTGGTTGCAGTTGGAAGAACAGTGAGAGAAAAAAAAAAAAAAAAAAAAAAAAAAAAATTAAAATTCTCACTGTTCAGGTGGTTTTAAATCAATGAATATCTCCAACTGATGTCTAAGAATCTTTTGTCTACACAGGCTAGGTCGAGAGTTGTTAATAACTAACGCCTCAATGATATTGAGGTGATAGTTCGACCTAGCACTGTATAAAACAGAAAACCACCCATCGGAATATTGATCGGCACACCTATTTATACTCAACAAGTGATCGCCAATGGCAGACTCATGAGCCTGGGAGTGCCCGGATGCTCTCAAAACCTGGTGTAGTCGAATATCCCGAGGGATATGTTGGGATATTCTCATTTCTAATCTTTGGGACGTTTTGCCAACGTAGTCAGCTCCACACTGACAGACGAATTTATAAACAACAGAGTTCTTTTGAATGGTTGGCAAAACATCTTTACGAAAAGGGATATCAATGGGCAGCCCTCTTGGTCCTTCGTTAGCCAACATTTTCGTTGGATTTTTGGAAAACGAATTATTTTCCAAAATTACTAAGCCAGCATTCTACACACGTTACGTTGATGATACTTTTGCATGCTTTCCCTCTCGGAGCGAAGCTGAACAGTTTCTTCGTCTTCTTTGCAACCTGCATCCATCTTTACAATTTACTATGGAGGTTGAAGACTGTAACTCTCTCCCATTCCTCGACGTTCGTGTTTCTAAAGTTGGTACTACGTTTGAGACCTCTGTTTATAGAAAACCTACATTTACAGGGCTCTATCTTAATTGGTTTTCTTTTGCCCCTCAGTCTAGAAAAATAAACCTCATTAGCGCTCTTACGCATCGTGCACTTATGATTTGTTCACCAAACCGTCTTGATACGGAACTTGGTGAAATCATAAATATTTTTCTTAATAATGGATATCCCATTAATATAATAAAATCTACTATTGAACGTAAAATTACTACATTTAATAGCGGTAAACATATTGGTCCATCACGGTGTCCCATTTATTTAAAATTACCATGGTTGGGTCCTGATGGCCTACATATTGTTAAAAGGATTTCTTCTGTTACTCAACGGTGTTTTCCAGCTACTATGCTTCGAGTAGTTTACACAACTCGAACCTTTTTCTCTTCTTTTCGTAAAGATGTTTTGCCAACCATTCAAAAGAACTCTGTTGTTTATAAATTCGTCTGTCAGTGTGGAGCTGACTACGTTGGCAAAACGTCCCAAAGATTAGAAATGAGAATATCCCAACATATCCCTCGGGATATTCGACTACACCAGGTTTTGAGAGCATCCGGGCACTCCCAGGCTCATGAGTCTGCCATTGGCGATCACTTGTTGAGTATAAATAGGTGTGCCGATCAATATTCCGATGGGTGGTTTTCTGTTTTATACAGTGCTAGGTCGAACTATCACCTCAATATCATTGAGGCGTTAGTTATTAACAACTCTCGACCTAGCCTGTGTAGACAAAAGATTCTTAGACATCAGTTGGAGATATTCATTGATTTAAAACCACCTGAACAGTGAGAATTTTAATTTTTTTTTTTTTTTTTTTTTTTTTTTTTTTTTTTTTTTTTTTTTCTCTCACTGTTCTTCCAACTGCAACCAAAATTCCCCACTTCCCTCATTCGTTTTTCTTAGTTTTTAATCTATCATTCTGACGTCTCCTCTTAGAGGGTCAGACGATAAGGCCTTAAGGAAAAAAAAAAAAATTTTATTTTCATCTGCCCATTTCTTGTTTTTTGGTATTTAGATTAAATGATGTTTCCTCTAAAATTTATCCTTCCATTCTGTTGTACCAAAAATTTACTTACATATTTTCGAGGTCGGTACAACTCACAATTTATCAAAACGTTAAACAAGGTTATACGTATTAAAAATAAGTTAATCGTTTTGAAGTGTAGGATGGAATTTCTAAAATCTTGCCGCCTTAATCATGTTGCTCCCGGCTATATCTGCCATCGTATTTCGAAAATTAAATGTAGAAATACATTGGCAGTTCAACGTGTTTTTCTACAAGATGAAATCCTGTTTAATTCTGATACATATAATTCGTTACGTAGTAAACACCTTTTTCTTTGGGCCATGGTTTGGAAAGAATTATCTTTCTTTGATAAACTCCGTTTTTCTAGGTTTTTATCCATCGGTGATAAATTTACCCGTATTAAATGTACTTCTTCTTATGATAAATATTTAAAAAATTTAATTACTAAGAAGTTTGGGATTATAACAAATTTGGATAAACATATATTTAATTATTCTTCTCATGTTTTGTCCAATACAGAAGAATTTGTTTTATCTGCTGGCTTACAATTCTGCATTCCTCCCCCTTCTGTTGATCAAATCGCAGTATTTAGTGAAATTGAATTATTGTATACTCAATTAAAACACCATTCGCCTATCTCTACTGATGAATTAACTAGTGTTAAAATTCAGTTGGGCGAATTAGGTCGGAGGTTTTCTGCCATAAATACTAAATCTAGTGATTTTGTGTGGCAAAAAAATCATTTTGAAGCGGCACAATTAATTAGGTCTAATCCCGACATTTACCTTTCTCGCCCGGATAAAGGATCGGGCGTTGTTATACTTAACAAAACGGATTATATCTCCAAAATGTTACAAATCTTGGACGATAAAAGTAAATTTCTCCGTTTGGGTGACTTAAGCCATGATGATACTTTTCGTATGGAAATAAAAATCCAGAAAAGATTTCTTCAACTTCATAAAAGCGGATTTATTTCTAAGGAGATTTATGATAGAATCCGACCCATCGGTTCTCAAAGGCCTAGAATGTACGGTTTACCCAAGGTCCATAAACCCAACATTCCTTTGAGACCCATTTTATCTATGTTGGGTTCTGCACAACACGAACTTGGTAAATGGCTAGTTGACCTTCTTAAACCTGTGCTTTCTTTTTATTCGGTCCATTGTATCCCTGATTCTTTTCAATTCGTATCCAAGATACAAAAATTGCCTTTATCTAAAAATACCGAGTTCTTGGCCTCCTTTGACATTAATAGTCTCTTTACTAATATACCTTTGGATGAAACCATTGGTATTTGTGCTGACTATCTGTACCGTGGCCCCTTAAAAATCTCCACAACTTCCTGAACGAATTTTCATTGAACTAATGGAACTTGCTACTAAATCAGTCTCCTTTAGTTTCAACAATATTATGTACCGTCAAATTGATGGGATATCAATGGGCAGCCCTCTTGGTCCTTCGTTAGCCAACATTTTCGTTGGATTTTTGGAAAACGAATTATTTTCCAAAATTACTAAGCCAGCATTCTACACACGTTACGTTGATGATACTTTTGCATGCTTTCCCTCTCGGAGCGAAGCTGAACAGTTTCTTCGTCTTCTTTGCAACCTGCATCCATCTTTACAATTTACTATGGAGGTTGAAGACTGTAACTCTCTCCCATTCCTCGACGTTCGTGTTTCTAAAGTTGGTACTACGTTTGAGACCTCTGTTTATAGAAAACCTACATTTACAGGGCTCTATCTTAATTGGTTTTCTTTTGCCCCTCAGTCTAGAAAAATAAACCTCATTAGCGCTCTTACGCATCGTGCACTTATGATTTGTTCACCAAACCGTCTTGATACGGAACTTGGTGAAATCATAAATATTTTTCTTAATAATGGATATCCCATTAATATAATAAAATCTACTATTGAACGTAAAATTACTACATTTAATAGCGGTAAACATATTGGTCCATCACGGTGTCCCATTTATTTAAAATTACCATGGTTGGGTCCTGATGGCCTACATATTGTTAAAAGGATTTCTTCTGTTACTCAACGGTGTTTTCCAGCTACTATGCTTCGAGTAGTTTACACAACTCGAACCTTTTTCTCTTCTTTTCGTAAAGATGTTTTGCCAACCATTCAAAAGAACTCTGTTGTTTATAAATTCGTCTGTCAGTGTGGAGCTGACTACGTTGGCAAAACGTCCCAAAGATTAGAAATGAGAATATCCCAACATATCCCTCGGGATATTCGACTACACCAGGTTTTGAGAGCATCCGGGCACTCCCAGGCTCATGAGTCTGCCATTGGCGATCACTTGTTGAGTATAAATAGGTGTGCCGATCAATATTCCGATGGGTGGTTTTCTGTTTTATACAGTGCTAGGTCGAACTATCACCTCAATATCATTGAGGCGTTAGTTATTAACAACTCTCGACCTAGCCTGTGTAGACAAAAGATTCTTAGACATCAGTTGGAGATATTCATTGATTTAAAACCACCTGAACAGTGAGAATTTTAATTTTTTTTTTTTTTTTTTTTTCTCTCACTGTTCTTCCAACTGCAACCAAAATTCCCCACTTCCCTCATTCGTTTTTCTTAGTTTTTAATCTATCATTCTGACGTCTCCTCTTAGAGGGTCAGACGATAAGGCCTTAAGGAAAAAAAAAAAAATTTTATTTTCATCTGCCCATTTCTTGTTTTTTGGTATTTAGATTAAATGATGTTTCCTCTAAAATTTATCCTTCCATTCTGTTGTACCAAAAATTTACTTACATATTTTCGAGGTCGGTACAACTCACAATTTATCAAAACGTTAAACAAGGTTATACGTATTAAAAATAAGTTAATCGTTTTGAAGTGTAGGATGGAATTTCTAAAATCTTGCCGCCTTAATCATGTTGCTCCCGGCTATATCTGCCATCGTATTTCGAAAATTAAATGTAGAAATACATTGGCAGTTCAACGTGTTTTTCTACAAGATGAAATCCTGTTTAATTCTGATACATATAATTCGTTACGTAGTAAACACCTTTTTCTTTGGGCCATGGTTTGGAAAGAATTATCTTTCTTTGATAAACTCCGTTTTTCTAGGTTTTTATCCATCGGTGATAAATTTACCCGTATTAAATGTACTTCTTCTTATGATAAATATTTAAAAAATTTAATTACTAAGAAGTTTGGGATTATAACAAATTTGGATAAACATATATTTAATTATTCTTCTCATGTTTTGTCCAATACAGAAGAATTTGTTTTATCTGCTGGCTTACAATTCTGCATTCCTCCCCCTTCTGTTGATCAAATCGCAGTATTTAGTGAAATTGAATTATTGTATACTCAATTAAAACACCATTCGCCTATCTCTACTGATGAATTAACTAGTGTTAAAATTCAGTTGGGCGAATTAGGTCGGAGGTTTTCTGCCATAAATACTAAATCTAGTGATTTTGTGTGGCAAAAAAATCATTTTGAAGCGGCACAATTAATTAGGTCTAATCCCGACATTTACCTTTCTCGCCCGGATAAAGGATCGGGCGTTGTTATACTTAACAAAACGGATTATATCTCCAAAATGTTACAAATCTTGGACGATAAAAGTAAATTTCTCCGTTTGGGTGACTTAAGCCATGATGATACTTTTCGTATGGAAATAAAAATCCAGAAAAGATTTCTTCAACTTCATAAAAGCGGATTTATTTCTAAGGAGATTTATGATAGAATCCGACCCATCGGTTCTCAAAGGCCTAGAATGTACGGTTTACCCAAGGTCCATAAACCCAACATTCCTTTGAGACCCATTTTATCTATGTTGGGTTCTGCACAACACGAACTTGGTAAATGGCTAGTTGACCTTCTTAAACCTGTGCTTTCTTTTTATTCGGTCCATTGTATCCCTGATTCTTTTCAATTCGTATCCAAGATACAAAAATTGCCTTTATCTAAAAATACCGAGTTCTTGGCCTCCTTTGACATTAATAGTCTCTTTACTAATATACCTTTGGATGAAACCATTGGTATTTGTGCTGACTATCTGTACCGTGGCCCCTTAAAATCTCCACAACTTCCTGAACGAATTTTCATTGAACTAATGGAACTTGCTACTAAATCAGTCTCCTTTAGTTTCAACAATATTATGTACCGTCAAATTGATGGGATATCAATGGGCAGCCCTCTTGGTCCTTCGTTAGCCAACATTTTCGTTGGATTTTTGGAAAACGAATTATTTTCCAAAATTACTAAGCCAGCATTCTACACACGTTACGTTGATGATACTTTTGCATGCTTTCCCTCTCGGAGCGAAGCTGAACAGTTTCTTCGTCTTCTTTGCAACCTGCATCCATCTTTACAATTTACTATGGAGGTTGAAGACTGTAACTCTCTCCCATTCCTCGACGTTCGTGTTTCTAAAGTTGGTACTACGTTTGAGACCTCTGTTTATAGAAAACCTACATTTACAGGGCTCTATCTTAATTGGTTTTCTTTTGCCCCTCAGTCTAGAAAAATAAACCTCATTAGCGCTCTTACGCATCGTGCACTTATGATTTGTTCACCAAACCGTCTTGATACGGAACTTGGTGAAATCATAAATATTTTTCTTAATAATGGATATCCCATTAATATAATAAAATCTACTATTGAACGTAAAATTACTACATTTAATAGCGGTAAACATATTGGTCCATCACGGTGTCCCATTTATTTAAAATTACCATGGTTGGGTCCTGATGGCCTACATATTGTTAAAAGGATTTCTTCTGTTACTCAACGGTGTTTTCCAGCTACTATGCTTCGAGTAGTTTACACAACTCGAACCTTTTTCTCTTCTTTTCGTAAAGATGTTTTGCCAACCATTCAAAAGAACTCTGTTGTTTATAAATTCGTCTGTCAGTGTGGAGCTGACTACGTTGGCAAAACGTCCCAAAGATTAGAAATGAGAATATCCCAACATATCCCTCGGGATATTCGACTACACCAGGTTTTGAGAGCATCCGGGCACTCCCAGGCTCATGAGTCTGCCATTGGCGATCACTTGTTGAGTATAAATAGGTGTGCCGATCAATATTCCGATGGGTGGTTTTCTGTTTTATACAGTGCTAGGTCGAACTATCACCTCAATATCATTGAGGCGTTAGTTATTAACAACTCTCGACCTAGCCTGTGTAGACAAAAGATTCTTAGACATCAGTTGGAGATATTCATTGATTTAAAACCACCTGAACAGTGAGAATTTTAATTTTTTTTTTTTTTTTTTTTTTTTTTTTTTTCTCTCACTGTTCTTCCAACTGCAACCAAAATTCCCCACTTCCCTCATTCGTTTTTCTTAGTTTTTAATCTATCATTCTGACGTCTCCTCTTAGAGGGTCAGACGATAAGGCCTTAAGGAAAAAAAAAAAAAAATTTTATTTTCATCTGCCCATTTCTTGTTTTTTGGTATTTAGATTAAATGATGTTTCCTCTAAAATTTATCCTTCCATTCTGTTGTACCAAAAATTTACTTACATATTTTCGAGGTCGGTACAACTCACAATTTATCAAAACGTTAAACAAGGTTATACGTATTAAAAATAAGTTAATCGTTTTGAAGTGTAGGATGGAATTTCTAAAATCTTGCCGCCTTAATCATGTTGCTCCCGGCTATATCTGCCATCGTATTTCGAAAATTAAATGTAGAAATACATTGGCAGTTCAACGTGTTTTTCTACAAGATGAAATCCTGTTTAATTCTGATACATATAATTCGTTACGTAGTAAACACCTTTTTCTTTGGGCCATGGTTTGGAAAGAATTATCTTTCTTTGATAAACTCCGTTTTTCTAGGTTTTTATCCATCGGTGATAAATTTACCCGTATTAAATGTACTTCTTCTTATGATAAATATTTAAAAAATTTAATTACTAAGAAGTTTGGGATTATAACAAATTTGGATAAACATATATTTAATTATTCTTCTCATGTTTTGTCCAATACAGAAGAATTTGTTTTATCTGCTGGCTTACAATTCTGCATTCCTCCCCCTTCTGTTGATCAAATCGCAGTATTTAGTGAAATTGAATTATTGTATACTCAATTAAAACACCATTCGCCTATCTCTACTGATGAATTAACTAGTGTTAAAATTCAGTTGGGCGAATTAGGTCGGAGGTTTTCTGCCATAAATACTAAATCTAGTGATTTTGTGTGGCAAAAAAATCATTTTGAAGCGGCACAATTAATTAGGTCTAATCCCGACATTTACCTTTCTCGCCCGGATAAAGGATCGGGCGTTGTTATACTTAACAAAACGGATTATATCTCCAAAATGTTACAAATCTTGGACGATAAAAGTAAATTTCTCCGTTTGGGTGACTTAAGCCATGATGATACTTTTCGTATGGAAATAAAAATCCAGAAAAGATTTCTTCAACTTCATAAAAGCGGATTTATTTCTAAGGAGATTTATGATAGAATCCGACCCATCGGTTCTCAAAGGCCTAGAATGTACGGTTTACCCAAGGTCCATAAACCCAACATTCCTTTGAGACCCATTTTATCTATGTTGGGTTCTGCACAACACGAACTTGGTAAATGGCTAGTTGACCTTCTTAAACCTGTGCTTTCTTTTTATTCGGTCCATTGTATCCCTGATTCTTTTCAATTCGTATCCAAGATACAAAAATTGCCTTTATCTAAAAATACCGAGTTCTTGGCCTCCTTTGACATTAATAGTCTCTTTACTAATATACCTTTGGATGAAACCATTGGTATTTGTGCTGACTATCTGTACCGTGGCCCCTTAAAATCTCCACAACTTCCTGAACGAATTTTCATTGAACTAATGGAACTTGCTACTAAATCAGTCTCCTTTAGTTTCAACAATATTATGTACCGTCAAATTGATGGGATATCAATGGGCAGCCCTCTTGGTCCTTCGTTAGCCAACATTTTCGTTGGATTTTTGGAAAACGAATTATTTTCCAAAATTACTAAGCCAGCATTCTACACACGTTACGTTGATGATACTTTTGCATGCTTTCCCTCTCGGAGCGAAGCTGAACAGTTTCTTCGTCTTCTTTGCAACCTGCATCCATCTTTACAATTTACTATGGAGGTTGAAGACTGTAACTCTCTCCCATTCCTCGACGTTCGTGTTTCTAAAGTTGGTACTACGTTTGAGACCTCTGTTTATAGAAAACCTACATTTACAGGGCTCTATCTTAATTGGTTTTCTTTTGCCCCTCAGTCTAGAAAAATAAACCTCATTAGCGCTCTTACGCATCGTGCACTTATGATTTGTTCACCAAACCGTCTTGATACGGAACTTGGTGAAATCATAAATATTTTTCTTAATAATGGATATCCCATTAATATAATAAAATCTACTATTGAACGTAAAATTACTACATTTAATAGCGGTAAACATATTGGTCCATCACGGTGTCCCATTTATTTAAAATTACCATGGTTGGGTCCTGATGGCCTACATATTGTTAAAAGGATTTCTTCTGTTACTCAACGGTGTTTTCCAGCTACTATGCTTCGAGTAGTTTACACAACTCGAACCTTTTTCTCTTCTTTTCGTAAAGATGTTTTGCCAACCATTCAAAAGAACTCTGTTGTTTATAAATTCGTCTGTCAGTGTGGAGCTGACTACGTTGGCAAAACGTCCCAAAGATTAGAAATGAGAATATCCCAACATATCCCTCGGGATATTCGACTACACCAGGTTTTGAGAGCATCCGGGCACTCCCAGGCTCATGAGTCTGCCATTGGCGATCACTTGTTGAGTATAAATAGGTGTGCCGATCAATATTCCGATGGGTGGTTTTCTGTTTTATACAGTGCTAGGTCGAACTATCACCTCAATATCATTGAGGCGTTAGTTATTAACAACTCTCGACCTAGCCTGTGTAGACAAAAGATTCTTAGACATCAGTTGGAGATATTCATTGATTTAAAACCACCTGAACAGTGAGAATTTTAATTTTTTTTTTTTTTTTTTTTTTTTTTTCTCTCTCACTGTTCTTCCAACTGCAACCAAAATTCCCCACTTCCCTCATTCGTTTTTCTTAGTTTTTAATCTATCATTCTGACGTCTCCTCTTAGAGGGTCAGACGATAAGGCCTTAAGGAAAAAAAAAAAAAAATTTTATTTTCATCTGCCCATTTCTTGTTTTTTGGTATTTAGATTAAATGATGTTTCCTCTAAAATTTATCCTTCCATTCTGTTGTACCAAAAATTTACTTACATATTTTCGAGGTCGGTACAACTCACAATTTATCAAAACGTTAAACAAGGTTATACGTATTAAAAATAAGTTAATCGTTTTGAAGTGTAGGATGGAATTTCTAAAATCTTGCCGCCTTAATCATGTTGCTCCCGGCTATATCTGCCATCGTATTTCGAAAATTAAATGTAGAAATACATTGGCAGTTCAACGTGTTTTTCTACAAGATGAAATCCTGTTTAATTCTGATACATATAATTCGTTACGTAGTAAACACCTTTTTCTTTGGGCCATGGTTTGGAAAGAATTATCTTTCTTTGATAAACTCCGTTTTTCTAGGTTTTTATCCATCGGTGATAAATTTACCCGTATTAAATGTACTTCTTCTTATGATAAATATTTAAAAAATTTAATTACTAAGAAGTTTGGGATTATAACAAATTTGGATAAACATATATTTAATTATTCTTCTCATGTTTTGTCCAATACAGAAGAATTTGTTTTATCTGCTGGCTTACAATTCTGCATTCCTCCCCCTTCTGTTGATCAAATCGCAGTATTTAGTGAAATTGAATTATTGTATACTCAATTAAAACACCATTCGCCTATCTCTACTGATGAATTAACTAGTGTTAAAATTCAGTTGGGCGAATTAGGTCGGAGGTTTTCTGCCATAAATACTAAATCTAGTGATTTTGTGTGGCAAAAAAATCATTTTGAAGCGGCACAATTAATTAGGTCTAATCCCGACATTTACCTTTCTCGCCCGGATAAAGGATCGGGCGTTGTTATACTTAACAAAACGGATTATATCTCCAAAATGTTACAAATCTTGGACGATAAAAGTAAATTTCTCCGTTTGGGTGACTTAAGCCATGATGATACTTTTCGTATGGAAATAAAAATCCAGAAAAGATTTCTTCAACTTCATAAAAGCGGATTTATTTCTAAGGAGATTTATGATAGAATCCGACCCATCGGTTCTCAAAGGCCTAGAATGTACGGTTTACCCAAGGTCCATAAACCCAACATTCCTTTGAGACCCATTTTATCTATGTTGGGTTCTGCACAACACGAACTTGGTAAATGGCTAGTTGACCTTCTTAAACCTGTGCTTTCTTTTTATTCGGTCCATTGTATCCCTGATTCTTTTCAATTCGTATCCAAGATACAAAAATTGCCTTTATCTAAAAATACCGAGTTCTTGGCCTCCTTTGACATTAATAGTCTCTTTACTAATATACCTTTGGATGAAACCATTGGTATTTGTGCTGACTATCTGTACCGTGGCCCCTTAAAATCTCCACAACTTCCTGAACGAATTTTCATTGAACTAATGGAACTTGCTACTAAATCAGTCTCCTTTAGTTTCAACAATATTATGTACCGTCAAATTGATGGGATATCAATGGGCAGCCCTCTTGGTCCTTCGTTAGCCAACATTTTCGTTGGATTTTTGGAAAACGAATTATTTTCCAAAATTACTAAGCCAGCATTCTACACACGTTACGTTGATGATACTTTTGCATGCTTTCCCTCTCGGAGCGAAGCTGAACAGTTTCTTCGTCTTCTTTGCAACCTGCATCCATCTTTACAATTTACTATGGAGGTTGAAGACTGTAACTCTCTCCCATTCCTCGACGTTCGTGTTTCTAAAGTTGGTACTACGTTTGAGACCTCTGTTTATAGAAAACCTACATTTACAGGGCTCTATCTTAATTGGTTTTCTTTTGCCCCTCAGTCTAGAAAAATAAACCTCATTAGCGCTCTTACGCATCGTGCACTTATGATTTGTTCACCAAACCGTCTTGATACGGAACTTGGTGAAATCATAAATATTTTTCTTAATAATGGATATCCCATTAATATAATAAAATCTACTATTGAACGTAAAATTACTACATTTAATAGCGGTAAACATATTGGTCCATCACGGTGTCCCATTTATTTAAAATTACCATGGTTGGGTCCTGATGGCCTACATATTGTTAAAAGGATTTCTTCTGTTACTCAACGGTGTTTTCCAGCTACTATGCTTCGAGTAGTTTACACAACTCGAACCTTTTTCTCTTCTTTTCGTAAAGATGTTTTGCCAACCATTCAAAAGAACTCTGTTGTTTATAAATTCGTCTGTCAGTGTGGAGCTGACTACGTTGGCAAAACGTCCCAAAGATTAGAAATGAGAATATCCCAACATATCCCTCGGGATATTCGACTACACCAGGTTTTGAGAGCATCCGGGCACTCCCAGGCTCATGAGTCTGCCATTGGCGATCACTTGTTGAGTATAAATAGGTGTGCCGATCAATATTCCGATGGGTGGTTTTCTGTTTTATACAGTGCTAGGTCGAACTATCACCTCAATATCATTGAGGCGTTAGTTATTAACAACTCTCGACCTAGCCTGTGTAGACAAAAGATTCTTAGACATCAGTTGGAGATATTCATTGATTTAAAACCACCTGAACAGTGAGAATTTTAATTTTTTTTTTTTTTTTTTTTTTTTTTTTTTTTTTTTTTTTTTTCTCTCACTGTTCTTCCAACTGCAACCAAAATTCCCCACTTCCCTCATTCGTTTTTCTTAGTTTTTAATCTATCATTCTGACGTCTCCTCTTAGAGGGTCAGACGATAAGGCCTTAAGGAAAAAAAAAAAAAAATTTTATTTTCATCTGCCCATTTCTTGTTTTTTGGTATTTAGATTAAATGATGTTTCCTCTAAAATTTATCCTTCCATTCTGTTGTACCAAAAATTTACTTACATATTTTCGAGGTCGGTACAACTCACAATTTATCAAAACGTTAAACAAGGTTATACGTATTAAAAATAAGTTAATCGTTTTGAAGTGTAGGATGGAATTTCTAAAATCTTGCCGCCTTAATCATGTTGCTCCCGGCTATATCTGCCATCGTATTTCGAAAATTAAATGTAGAAATACATTGGCAGTTCAACGTGTTTTTCTACAAGATGAAATCCTGTTTAATTCTGATACATATAATTCGTTACGTAGTAAACACCTTTTTCTTTGGGCCATGGTTTGGAAAGAATTATCTTTCTTTGATAAACTCCGTTTTTCTAGGTTTTTATCCATCGGTGATAAATTTACCCGTATTAAATGTACTTCTTCTTATGATAAATATTTAAAAAATTTAATTACTAAGAAGTTTGGGATTATAACAAATTTGGATAAACATATATTTAATTATTCTTCTCATGTTTTGTCCAATACAGAAGAATTTGTTTTATCTGCTGGCTTACAATTCTGCATTCCTCCCCCTTCTGTTGATCAAATCGCAGTATTTAGTGAAATTGAATTATTGTATACTCAATTAAAACACCATTCGCCTATCTCTACTGATGAATTAACTAGTGTTAAAATTCAGTTGGGCGAATTAGGTCGGAGGTTTTCTGCCATAAATACTAAATCTAGTGATTTTGTGTGGCAAAAAAATCATTTTGAAGCGGCACAATTAATTAGGTCTAATCCCGACATTTACCTTTCTCGCCCGGATAAAGGATCGGGCGTTGTTATACTTAACAAAACGGATTATATCTCCAAAATGTTACAAATCTTGGACGATAAAAGTAAATTTCTCCGTTTGGGTGACTTAAGCCATGATGATACTTTTCGTATGGAAATAAAAATCCAGAAAAGATTTCTTCAACTTCATAAAAGCGGATTTATTTCTAAGGAGATTTATGATAGAATCCGACCCATCGGTTCTCAAAGGCCTAGAATGTACGGTTTACCCAAGGTCCATAAACCCAACATTCCTTTGAGACCCATTTTATCTATGTTGGGTTCTGCACAACACGAACTTGGTAAATGGCTAGTTGACCTTCTTAAACCTGTGCTTTCTTTTTATTCGGTCCATTGTATCCCTGATTCTTTTCAATTCGTATCCAAGATACAAAAATTGCCTTTATCTAAAAATACCGAGTTCTTGGCCTCCTTTGACATTAATAGTCTCTTTACTAATATACCTTTGGATGAAACCATTGGTATTTGTGCTGACTATCTGTACCGTGGCCCCTTAAAATCTCCACAACTTCCTGAACGAATTTTCATTGAACTAATGGAACTTGCTACTAAATCAGTCTCCTTTAGTTTCAACAATATTATGTACCGTCAAATTGATGAGATATCAATGGGCAGCCCTCTTGGTCCTTCGTTAGCCAACATTTTCGTTGGATTTTTGGAAAACGAATTATTTTCCAAAATTACTAAGCCAGCATTCTACACACGTTACGTTGATGATACTTTTGCATGCTTTCCCTCTCGGAGCGAAGCTGAACAGTTTCTTCGTCTTCTTTGCAACCTGCATCCATCTTTACAATTTACTATGGAGGTTGAAGACTGTAACTCTCTCCCATTCCTCGACGTTCGTGTTTCTAAAGTTGGTACTACGTTTGAGACCTCTGTTTATAGAAAACCTACATTTACAGGGCTCTATCTTAATTGGTTTTCTTTTGCCCCTCAGTCTAGAAAAATAAACCTCATTAGCGCTCTTACGCATCGTGCACTTATGATTTGTTCACCAAACCGTCTTGATACGGAACTTGGTGAAATCATAAATATTTTTCTTAATAATGGATATCCCATTAATATAATAAAATCTACTATTGAACGTAAAATTACTACATTTAATAGCGGTAAACATATTGGTCCATCACGGTGTCCCATTTATTTAAAATTACCATGGTTGGGTCCTGATGGCCTACATATTGTTAAAAGGATTTCTTCTGTTACTCAACGGTGTTTTCCAGCTACTATGCTTCGAGTAGTTTACACAACTCGAACCTTTTTCTCTTCTTTTCGTAAAGATGTTTTGCCAACCATTCAAAAGAACTCTGTTGTTTATAAATTCGTCTGTCAGTGTGGAGCTGACTACGTTGGCAAAACGTCCCAAAGATTAGAAATGAGAATATCCCAACATATCCCTCGGGATATTCGACTACACCAGGTTTTGAGAGCATCCGGGCACTCCCAGGCTCATGAGTCTGCCATTGGCGATCACTTGTTGAGTATAAATAGGTGTGCCGATCAATATTCCGATGGGTGGTTTTCTGTTTTATACAGTGCTAGGTCGAACTATCACCTCAATATCATTGAGGCGTTAGTTATTAACAACTCTCGACCTAGCCTGTGTAGACAAAAGATTCTTAGACATCAGTTGGAGATATTCATTGATTTAAAACCACCTGAACAGTGAGAATTTTAATTTTTTTTTTTTTTTTTTTTTTTTTCTCTCACTGTTCTTCCAACTGCAACCAAAATTCCCCACTTCCCTCATTCGTTTTTCTTAGTTTTTAATCTATCATTCTGACGTCTCCTCTTAGAGGGTCAGACGATAAGGCCTTAAGGAAAAAAAAAAAAAAAATTTATTTTCATCTGCCCATTTCTTGTTTTTTGGTATTTAGATTAAATGATGTTTCCTCTAAAATTTATCCTTCCATTCTGTTGTACCAAAAATTTACTTACATATTTTCGAGGTCGGTACAACTCACAATTTATCAAAACGTTAAACAAGGTTATACGTATTAAAAATAAGTTAATCGTTTTGAAGTGTAGGATGGAATTTCTAAAATCTTGCCGCCTTAATCATGTTGCTCCCGGCTATATCTGCCATCGTATTTCGAAAATTAAATGTAGAAATACATTGGCAGTTCAACGTGTTTTTCTACAAGATGAAATCCTGTTTAATTCTGATACATATAATTCGTTACGTAGTAAACACCTTTTTCTTTGGGCCATGGTTTGGAAAGAATTATCTTTCTTTGATAAACTCCGTTTTTCTAGGTTTTTATCCATCGGTGATAAATTTACCCGTATTAAATGTACTTCTTCTTATGATAAATATTTAAAAAATTTAATTACTAAGAAGTTTGGGATTATAACAAATTTGGATAAACATATATTTAATTATTCTTCTCATGTTTTGTCCAATACAGAAGAATTTGTTTTATCTGCTGGCTTACAATTCTGCATTCCTCCCCCTTCTGTTGATCAAATCGCAGTATTTAGTGAAATTGAATTATTGTATACTCAATTAAAACACCATTCGCCTATCTCTACTGATGAATTAACTAGTGTTAAAATTCAGTTGGGCGAATTAGGTCGGAGGTTTTCTGCCATAAATACTAAATCTAGTGATTTTGTGTGGCAAAAAAATCATTTTGAAGCGGCACAATTAATTAGGTCTAATCCCGACATTTACCTTTCTCGCCCGGATAAAGGATCGGGCGTTGTTATACTTAACAAAACGGATTATATCTCCAAAATGTTACAAATCTTGGACGATAAAAGTAAATTTCTCCGTTTGGGTGACTTAAGCCATGATGATACTTTTCGTATGGAAATAAAAATCCAGAAAAGATTTCTTCAACTTCATAAAAGCGGATTTATTTCTAAGGAGATTTATGATAGAATCCGACCCATCGGTTCTCAAAGGCCTAGAATGTACGGTTTACCCAAGGTCCATAAACCCAACATTCCTTTGAGACCCATTTTATCTATGTTGGGTTCTGCACAACACGAACTTGGTAAATGGCTAGTTGACCTTCTTAAACCTGTGCTTTCTTTTTATTCGGTCCATTGTATCCCTGATTCTTTTCAATTCGTATCCAAGATACAAAAATTGCCTTTATCTAAAAATACCGAGTTCTTGGCCTCCTTTGACATTAATAGTCTCTTTACTAATATACCTTTGGATGAAACCATTGGTATTTGTGCTGACTATCTGTACCGTGGCCCCTTAAAATCTCCACAACTTCCTGAACGAATTTTCATTGAACTAATGGAACTTGCTACTAAATCAGTCTCCTTTAGTTTCAACAATATTATGTACCGTCAAATTGATGGGATATCAATGGGCAGCCCTCTTGGTCCTTCGTTAGCCAACATTTTCGTTGGATTTTTGGAAAACGAATTATTTTCCAAAATTACTAAGCCAGCATTCTACACACGTTACGTTGATGATACTTTTGCATGCTTTCCCTCTCGGAGCGAAGCTGAACAGTTTCTTCGTCTTCTTTGCAACCTGCATCCATCTTTACAATTTACTATGGAGGTTGAAGACTGTAACTCTCTCCCATTCCTCGACGTTCGTGTTTCTAAAGTTGGTACTACGTTTGAGACCTCTGTTTATAGAAAACCTACATTTACAGGGCTCTATCTTAATTGGTTTTCTTTTGCCCCTCAGTCTAGAAAAATAAACCTCATTAGCGCTCTTACGCATCGTGCACTTATGATTTGTTCACCAAACCGTCTTGATACGGAACTTGGTGAAATCATAAATATTTTTCTTAATAATGGATATCCCATTAATATAATAAAATCTACTATTGAACGTAAAATTACTACATTTAATAGCGGTAAACATATTGGTCCATCACGGTGTCCCATTTATTTAAAATTACCATGGTTGGGTCCTGATGGCCTACATATTGTTAAAAGGATTTCTTCTGTTACTCAACGGTGTTTTCCAGCTACTATGCTTCGAGTAGTTTACACAACTCGAACCTTTTTCTCTTCTTTTCGTAAAGATGTTTTGCCAACCATTCAAAAGAACTCTGTTGTTTATAAATTCGTCTGTCAGTGTGGAGCTGACTACGTTGGCAAAACGTCCCAAAGATTAGAAATGAGAATATCCCAACATATCCCTCGGGATATTCGACTACACCAGGTTTTGAGAGCATCCGGGCACTCCCAGGCTCATGAGTCTGCCATTGGCGATCACTTGTTGAGTATAAATAGGTGTGCCGATCAATATTCCGATGGGTGGTTTTCTGTTTTATACAGTGCTAGGTCGAACTATCACCTCAATATCATTGAGGCGTTAGTTATTAACAACTCTCGACCTAGCCTGTGTAGACAAAAGATTCTTAGACATCAGTTGGAGATATTCATTGATTTAAAACCACCTGAACAGTGAGAATTTTAATTTTTTTTTTTTTTTTTTTTTTTTTTTTTTTTTTTTCTCTCACTGTTCTTCCAACTGCAACCAAAATTCCCCACTTCCCTCATTCGTTTTTCTTAGTTTTTAATCTATCATTCTGACGTCTCCTCTTAGAGGGTCAGACGATAAGGCCTTAAGGAAAAAAAAAAAAAAAAATTTATTTTCATCTGCCCATTTCTTGTTTTTTGGTATTTAGATTAAATGATGTTTCCTCTAAAATTTATCCTTCCATTCTGTTGTACCAAAAATTTACTTACATATTTTCGAGGTCGGTACAACTCACAATTTATCAAAACGTTAAACAAGGTTATACGTATTAAAAATAAGTTAATCGTTTTGAAGTGTAGGATGGAATTTCTAAAATCTTGCCGCCTTAATCATGTTGCTCCCGGCTATATCTGCCATCGTATTTCGAAAATTAAATGTAGAAATACATTGGCAGTTCAACGTGTTTTTCTACAAGATGAAATCCTGTTTAATTCTGATACATATAATTCGTTACGTAGTAAACACCTTTTTCTTTGGGCCATGGTTTGGAAAGAATTATCTTTCTTTGATAAACTCCGTTTTTCTAGGTTTTTATCCATTGGTGATAAATTTACCCGTATTAAATGTACTTCTTCTTATGATAAATATTTAAAAAATTTAATTACTAAGAAGTTTGGGATTATAACAAATTTGGATAAACATATATTTAATTATTCTTCTCATGTTTTGTCCAATACAGAAGAATTTGTTTTATCTGCTGGCTTACAATTCTGCATTCCTCCCCCTTCTGTTGATCAAATCGCAGTATTTAGTGAAATTGAATTATTGTATACTCAATTAAAACACCATTCGCCTATCTCTACTGATGAATTAACTAGTGTTAAAATTCAGTTGGGCGAATTAGGTCGGAGGTTTTCTGCCATAAATACTAAATCTAGTGATTTTGTGTGGCAAAAAAATCATTTTGAAGCGGCACAATTAATTAGGTCTAATCCCGACATTTACCTTTCTCGCCCGGATAAAGGATCGGGCGTTGTTATACTTAACAAAACGGATTATATCTCCAAAATGTTACAAATCTTGGACGATAAAAGTAAATTTCTCCGTTTGGGTGACTTAAGCCATGATGATACTTTTCGTATGGAAATAAAAATCCAGAAAAGATTTCTTCAACTTCATAAAAGCGGATTTATTTCTAAGGAGATTTATGATAGAATCCGACCCATCGGTTCTCAAAGGCCTAGAATGTACGGTTTACCCAAGGTCCATAAACCCAACATTCCTTTGAGACCCATTTTATCTATGTTGGGTTCTGCACAACACGAACTTGGTAAATGGCTAGTTGACCTTCTTAAACCTGTGCTTTCTTTTTATTCGGTCCATTGTATCCCTGATTCTTTTCAATTCGTATCCAAGATACAAAAATTGCCTTTATCTAAAAATACCGAGTTCTTGGCCTCCTTTGACATTAATAGTCTCTTTACTAATATACCTTTGGATGAAACCATTGGTATTTGTGCTGACTATCTGTACCGTGGCCCCTTAAAATCTCCACAACTTCCTGAACGAATTTTCATTGAACTAATGGAACTTGCTACTAAATCAGTCTCCTTTAGTTTCAACAATATTATGTACCGTCAAATTGATGGGATATCAATGGGCAGCCTTCTTGGTCCTTCGTTAGCCAACATTTTCGTTGGATTTTTGGAAAACGAATTATTTTCCAAAATTACTAAGCCAGCATTCTACACACGTTACGTTGATGATACTTTTGCATGCTTTCCCTCTCGGAGCGAAGCTGAACAGTTTCTTCGTCTTCTTTGCAACCTGCATCCATCTTTACAATTTACTATGGAGGTTGAAGACTGTAACTCTCTCCCATTCCTCGACGTTCGTGTTTCTAAAGTTGGTACTACGTTTGAGACCTCTGTTTATAGAAAACCTACATTTACAGGGCTCTATCTTAATTGGTTTTCTTTTGCCCCTCAGTCTAGAAAAATAAACCTCATTAGCGCTCTTACGCATCGTGCACTTATGATTTGTTCACCAAACCGTCTTGATACGGAACTTGGTGAAATCATAAATATTTTTCTTAATAATGGATATCCCATTAATATAATAAAATCTACTATTGAACGTAAAATTACTACATTTAATAGCGGTAAACATATTGGTCCATCACGGTGTCCCATTTATTTAAAATTACCATGGTTGGGTCCTGATGGCCTACATATTGTTAAAAGGATTTCTTCTGTTACTCAACGGTGTTTTCCAGCTACTATGCTTCGAGTAGTTTACACAACTCGAACCTTTTTCTCTTCTTTTCGTAAAGATGTTTTGCCAACCATTCAAAAGAACTCTGTTGTTTATAAATTCGTCTGTCAGTGTGGAGCTGACTACGTTGGCAAAACGTCCCAAAGATTAGAAATGAGAATATCCCAACATATCCCTCGGGATATTCGACTACACCAGGTTTTGAGAGCATCCGGGCACTCCCAGGCTCATGAGTCTGCCATTGGCGATCACTTGTTGAGTATAAATAGGTGTGCCGATCAATATTCCGATGGGTGGTTTTCTGTTTTATACAGTGCTAGGTCGAACTATCACCTCAATATCATTGAGGCGTTAGTTATTAACAACTCTCGACCTAGCCTGTGTAGACAAAAGATTCTTAGACATCAGTTGGAGATATTCATTGATTTAAAACCACCTGAACAGTGAGAATTTTAATTTTTTTTTTTTTTTTTTTTTTTTTTTTTTTTTTTTCTCTCACTGTTCTTCCAACTGCAACCAAAATTCCCCACTTCCCTCATTCGTTTTTCTTAGTTTTTAATCTATCATTCTGACGTCTCCTCTTAGAGGGTCAGACGATAAGGCCTTAAGGAAAAAAAAAAAAATTTTATTTTCATCTGCCCATTTCTTGTTTTTTGGTATTTAGATTAAATGATGTTTCCTCTAAAATTTATCCTTCCATTCTGTTGTACCAAAAATTTACTTACATATATATATATATATATATATATATATATATTCATAAGTTTTGGTTTCAGTTTCGATTGACGCTGACTCAGCCAAGTGATATGGATATATTATTTATTTTTGAAATGGCAACTTAATAATATATTAAAAAAGATGATAAAACAGTATCTCTATAATGAGATATATGAAATCCGCAAGAATCAAAATATCATATTTAAGTGTACTTTACGACCGGGCTACGCCAAGCGTCCCTACTAGCTTAGATAAATACTTGTGCAGTTTAAATAGAGGAGCTACAATAATACCAGAGCGTCTCCATTTACGCTGAACATCTGCAGAATGCCAACACGATTATATTACATATGAATTAGTCCCTTGTGGAATTTCCACAGGTCCCGCTAGTATATAAAATAATACGCTAATGCAAAATCATGTTTCATACCTGAGTTATATGCAGCTAGAACTGTTGTTTAAGATGGACTCACCCAATCGGCGAAGATGCGCAGCAAATAATCATTGTATTTTGCTGATTAAGCTATAACATCTTTAGCAACAGAAGCGAAGGAAGTTTGTTTGATTCATTTGTAAATAAAGCGAAGTAGTTCGTGTTATTCGTTCGTCTGTTATATTAAAACAAACAGCGTGTATATGATTTCGTACGCGTTTATATAAATTAGTTAAATAATACGAAAACGTTACTCAACTGTTATCCGACTATATAACAAGTGTATTAGCATATAAGTATATAGATTGGAGAATCAACTGAAGTCTTGATAAAAAAAAAAAAAATTCACAAGCACCAAAAAATATTAAAGTGAAAATGAGTACTAAATTTTACAAAAAAAAAGTAACATCAGCCAATGAGGCAAGTGAAAGAGAAATTGCTTTAATAGAATATGTGATGCCCATTGTTCATATTTTGATTAATAAAGGAGTATATACAGTAAGTAGCACATTACTCAGCGGACTTGCTTCGAGATTAGTTATGTCTTACTAACGTCTCTTTATCCATCATCGTACTATAATTTGCAATTTTCAGTTAACAGTAAGACATGATTAATCTTAAAAGCAAGATCGCTGTGTCATATATATATATATATATATATATATATATATATATATATATATATATCACAATATATATATATATCACAATATATATATGTCACAATATATATATATATATATATATATATATATGTCACAATGTATATATGTCACAATGTATATATATATATGTCACAATATATATATATGTGACACAATATATATATATGTCACAATATATATATCACAATATATATATATGTCACAATATATATATGTCACAATATATATATATATATGTCACAATATATATATATATATATATATATATTTGTGTGTGTATTGTGTAATTGTAGATTTAGAATTGACTGATACTAAAATCATAATTTAAATAGTAATAAACTTGATTATAACAGTCAAGTAAACTGAATTATGTATGGTTTCAATTCAAATCAATAAATTATTTAATATAACCATAATGTCTATTGTTTTTTAGTCTATTTTAGTTTTGTTTCGTATATGTTAACATGCATCCTTGTTTATAATTATTGATGGTATTTTCGTAAGTATGCATGCATTAATTAGAATTAATAACTTTACTAATTATAAAATTTTGGTAGAATATTTATAAATAAATAGAGAATATTAGTAAGAATAGTTGGGTCTAGTGACGTTATTCTTAAAATTCAAAATGGTGCAATGGAAACATATTAAAGTATTTGCAGCTTCTCTTCCAATTTTCGGATTTTAATCATGCCAAACTACATTATATTTCCTTTTCACGGATTGATTGTTGTTATTTCTTCTCATGAGTAAAGGGCATAATAGATTCACTGATTCTTATAATAATTAAGTGGTAGATTTTGCGCCACGAAACAGACACTGTCAAGAATTGTAAATTAAAGAAATAAATTATAAGATGGTCAACATAATGTATTTTGGAATATAGTTTTTTGCCATTTATTCACTATATATATAGTTATATAGTTATATTGGTAAGTCAACAATGGTAAAAGGAAGTGTAGGATATTCTACTACAACACAAAAAGGAGGAAAACGAGAGAGTCTGTAAACTTAGATGAAACAAATCAATGTATGATTAAAATCTAAAATGACTTAAAAGCGATCTTGATTGCAAAGATAAAACTAAGAACGCATGAAATTAACATTAAGATAAATTCAAATATAGTTGAAGAAATAAACGCCTAGTTTAAACAGAAGAAAGCAAACGTAAGCAGGATTAACAGAAAAATTGAAGCAAGAACAATTTGAAAATAACTTCAAAAGTAAACGTGGATCGAATAGCAATCAGAAAAGTAAAAAGAAAAGAAAAAATAAAGTATCAATGTAGTCGGATATCATGACATATATCAAAGTAAAATGTTTTGTTTTGTTTAGTCTCAGGAAGAGATTCTCGCAGACATTAACCATTTTTTATAGCCGGTATTTGTGAACCATCGATTAAGATTAATTCGCAATCGAATAGTAACGAACCTGACGTATTATCCACTTCTACAGAGTGTCATCCTTATACTATCAACTTAAATCTATCAATAATCGAATGTGTCTTATCGGCATTTGCATCGAGATTTAACTGTCGTGTCTGTTCTGTCCTTTCCCATACGAGGCGATGTGTTTGTAGAAGAAGACATTTTCAATTAGTCTCTATTGATTAGTTCTTTCTGAAAGCTATTTTTTTTTTAGTTGACCATGTTTCTACATCTAGTTCCGAGGAGAGAAGAATATTAAGTGTAACTTTGTGGTTGAGAGACACAATAAACTTCCCAAACCTCTAGACTTAGTAATAGTGCTGACCCTTTTCGGTCTGCACTGAAGAGAGTAAATGCCATTCCAAACTGAATTTTAAAAGACATTTTTCGAAACACTGCATCAAAACAACGTTGTGTCATAATTACACTACGTAAATCATCATTACATAGGAACAATGTTTAAATGAGGAAATAAAAGAAATAGATGATAGAGTAGAAGTCAAACAAAATGGAAACAAGGTTACGACCTTACTAAAATGTGAAACGAACGCGAAGATAAAGTCGACAGTTCAGAGGAAAACCTAAGACTCAAAGTCAAACTAGAAAGAAAGCATCCAAAACGAAATAAAAAAGAAAAGAAAATTGAAAATGAATATAAGCGTTACAGTCCATCAGCCTCTGGTTAAATCTATTGATTTTCATTCCAGCCATCGCAGGCCAGGATCAAACTAACATCTCAGCTTGCTACTTCTTTTCTGAACAAGTTCAAAGCGATACTGGATACATTGCTTAAATTGTATTATTCGTATTCGACATCCTTCATTTTACTGTCGGCTTGGAGTCGGTTTTGTACTCAATTTGCAATGAGGTTGCCGCGCGTTCAACAAATCGTACATATGTTTCAATAATCAAACCAAACAATAAAATGACTGAAGTAGACCCCCACTAATATAATCTTTCATGTATTTAGTACTGGCTGAAAATCGGCTCTACGTCGAGTAATACAGCCATTATCAAGTATATAAACTAAACTCATGTTCTGTCTGGATGTTTGTCTTCTTTATCTATACGGAATTATTCTTTTATTCTCCTTCATTAATTACTTTTGTCTATAGGTGTAACGTAGTGTTTAAAACTAGATTTGTTTTATTCGATTTAATTGTTTTCATAAAATAATTTGATCATCCCGCAAATATTACAAATTCTGTTTTCGAAATCGGACGTAACACTATACACTACTGATCAAAAATTTAAGACCACTTAAAACTCTTTTTTTTTAAGGATAGATTTAAAAATTTTCTGTTTTAATGTTACTAATATCAAAATCTAAAAGGTTATGGAAACAAAAAGGTACATTCCAAAAATGTTATTTAAAAATGTGCATTTTTATTAAATTAGGCTTTTTACACATGATCAAATTATAAGAGCAAGGGTACAAATTGTTAGATCTATGGTAAATCTAATGCTTTTAGTTCAGTAAGAGATTAGCAATCACTGCGTAAAGGTGTTACGGTGCCTTAAGCAAGAAAACTAACCGAACTTGAGCGCTCTCGAATTCAAGGATTCCATAAGCAAGGTTTGTCACAGCGAGCGATAGCAGCTAAGGTAAATTGCAGTAAAACTGTTATTTGCAACTTTCTAAAGAACACTGAGAATTATGGAAAAGCAAAATCCTTTTGTAGCCCCTTAAAATTTCTCCTGCATTGGGTAGGAGAATCAGACGGGCTGTTATGAATGACAGAGGACTTTCTTCTAGTCACATTAAGGCGTTTACAGAGGCTTATAGCACCCCAATAACCATCAGACGACAATTACAACAAAATGGCATGGTAAATAAAAAGCATAAACAAATTCCTCAATTGCTCCCACGTCACAAAGTGGACCGCTAAAATTTGGTCGTTAATACCAAACCTGGGACGTTCAGAAGTGGAAGAAAGTCCTGTTTTCTGATGAATAAAAATTCAATTAAGATGGCCCTGATGGCTTACAGCGATATCGTCATGACTAATACGTGACCCTTGTAATTTTTTCCACACGCCATAGTGGTGAAGGGTCCGTAATGGTTGGGGTGCTTTTTCTTACACAGGGACGATGGAGCTCCAGGTTGTGCAGGGTCGTCAGACAGCAGCTGGTTATGTTAGCAATCTACAAAAAGCATTTTTGATGATGCAGGGCCATCGTTTGTGTGGGATGGATAGTTATTCCAACAGGATAATGTGGCAATCCACACTGCAAGGCGGACTTGAACTTTCTACAAGATAATGTAAAGTATATCTCTTGGGACATCCTACATACTCACCGGACTTGAACTCAATTGAAAATGTTTGGAGATGGATGACAAAAGAGGTTTATCGAAATGGCAAACAATATTCAACAAAAATGAAGTTCATGAAGCCATCTTCAGAAACTGGAACAGGATTCTCCGCACCTTAATGGAAACTCTTCTAGCATGCCCCAAAGAATTTTGGAAATCATCAAAAACAGCAGAGGTAGAACTCATTATTAAGTTTGATTGTTGAATGTTTTCATACACTTTTTGTACAATTTAATAGAATTTTTGTCTCTTTTGTTATAATTTTGATCATGTGTAAACATCCTAATTTAATAAAAATGTAAATAAAAAAAATGCATCTTTGGAATACCGCTTTTTGCTTCCATAACCTTTTAGGTTGTAATATTGGTAACCTTAAGTTGGAAGAGTTTAAAATCTATCCTTAAAAAAAGTTGTTTTTTTTAAACTTTTGATCAGCAATGTATTCACAAACACGCATGCAGTATAGTGACTGTCGGTACCGCTCGGGTGGTTTATGAAAAATGCCGAAACGCTGACCAACATAAGCTACTGCCAAAAAGTCATAGAGAAAATATTTGTTTGCTATCATTTGTTTATTATAAAAAATATACATATTTGTCTTGATTTAAACAAAGCAATAAAAATGCATTAAAGATATTGTTTTTTATCCGTTATTTGTTATGAATCTTATCTTACAATGAATTTTCTTTTCTTGACGCAAATATTAATTTTCTTAACGTTTCGTAAACATAGTCCATTAGGTCTTAAAGAATTGTTTTCATTTTTTATTCAGTTTTTCCTTGAAATTATTTTTATTTTTCAATTAATTTTTTTATTAAATTAGCTTTGTACTGATGAGGAATAATATATTTTATCGTTGGACAACAATAACCAATTGTTACACAACAAAATGACGAAACATTCAATTTACACCTTCCGGTGTTTTTCTTATACCGCCCAGACGATTCCGACGATAACACGGTTCTTATACTGCATAACTACCAATGTTTTCTTATGCTGAGAATCCCAGAATTAATATATGTATAGTTACAAAACAAAATGAACAAATTGCTAATAACTACACTACCAGGAAACGCAAGATTTGAACCGCTAGTTTCCACAAACAGATTTCATAAACTTTATTCCAGCTATATAAGCTAGACACATCAGACCTTTAGAAAAGTAATGCATTATTTGACATTAACAATGTTAGATGCTTATCAAAAAAGAGGTCGTAAGTTTTGAAGTATAAGGTGAAAATGTAATTGCTCTTATATACACTAATATATGCCATCTTCTCTCTACTGAACCGCTATCTTCATGATAAGTAATCGACTATAATACAATCCTCGCCCGCCTGGAAACCATTCGCAGGAAAAACTCGCTTAAGAAAATTTTTAAGCCTCTATATATATATATATATATATATATATATATATATATATATATATATATATATATATATATATATATATATATATATACACTAGCAGGTAGATAGGACGTTGCCCAGGATTGAATGATAATCAACGAATGCTTCTCACTCCTATATATTTATTGTCATTGAAATTAATTAAATTACCCAATTAAATTTCAATAAAATCGATCGATTGCTTCCTCTCGTTTGGCACACATCACGGTGCACCACGAGGAAACTTGCCGCGCCTCCCCGCAGAGAGTTAGTCCAAAATACATTATTGTCTACATTGCATTGTAGAGAAACCATTTTTGATTTTATGAAATTATGTTAAATATAATGGCTTTAATTAAATTAAAAATGCAAAGGTCAAGTATCATTCTTCAATTGTGCTCTACACAGAATTATTCATTTTAGACACATCATACAAAAGCACCTACTGTTGATTTCATATGCCTGGAATGTGTTAATCTGCGGCCATTATGGTTTTAATTTAAGTTTAAACTGAAAAAAGTCAAGTATCATGATCCAGTTGTGCTTTGAACTAAAAACATTCATTTTGAACGCAACTCTATTATATTAAAGAACCTACTGTTGATTTTGTATGCCTGACATTTCTGCTTCTGTGGTAATTACATTTCTCAAATGCATTTGCGATGAGAGGCTTTATAAGGTGTTATCTTTGGTAAAAATCGCCTGTTCCTTCTTTCATCAGATTTTCTGGGTTATCGGTACAAATCGAAGACATTTCGATCCAAACCCTATCTAAAAACACTGCCAGATACATAAAGTACCTAACGTAAGTATTGTGAAATTTCATAAAAAGCGACAGAGTCGTTACGAACTTCATAGGCAACGAACTAACACTGGCAGTTTATGCATATCCAAAAAAACAAATGGAACCGTCAACAAAGATTGTTTTCTAAGGTATCCTATTTATGTTAGAAAATACCACTGGATTACTTACCAACTCACTACAACATGATTGTCTTCAATTATAATGCAAACAGACACTTGTTTAACTGGCATTACTGCCACTAATTGTTTCCAATCGCTTTGTTGTTAGGATAATCGTGCAAACAATAATCCATTTAACCCTTTTCTCGAGTGGAACCTGGGCCTTGATAATCCCTGTCCCATCAGAATAATAGGACCTATATTTGAAAATTGTTCAGTCAGTATGAATGAGCTTTACTTAAAAAAAAGAACTTGCCATCACTCGGTTACACTCAAGATTTCGTCGGACTGTAACTCCGAAGTTTGAAATATGATTGGAGAAGCATCTACGAAATTCTACGAAAGGTCTGTTTGGTTTTTAGTAAGTTATTCAGTTTGCTATGCATAATACTAAAATATATTTTTTCTTATAAGATGTGTAAACGTATGTTAGATGTTATAAATAATCAGCAGGATCGGAAATGTTCGCAAATTTATAATCTCTTCCTCCACATCACATACATCACATCACATCACTACAAGGGTACAAAAAGAAACCAACCTACCCAACTGCTAAATCACTCAATATAAACAACTGGCACAGCTGGTAAATTTGCATATAGAAAACTTGACAGACTACAAATTGTAGTTTGCGAACATGCTCGCCTTCTAGCCTTGACTTCCGGCCAGTTTCGAATTTTCAGGTAAGCATTATGTGTTCCTTTAGTTCATTCTTTTTTTTTATTCTATTTTTTTTTTAATTTTGTTCAGTTCCGCTACAAGAATGTAAGGTAAAGGATGGTGAGATTTATGGTGAAATTACACATTGGCTTATTTTCTTCATTTATATTTATTCAAAACAATGAAAGAATTTCACTTAATTTGATCGAGTAGTTTTGTTGTTTTTTTGCAGCTGAAATGCATGTTTTTATGATAGCACCTTAAAGGTAGACATCTTTAAATTTTAAAAATTTTTGTTTGGATTTTTAAAACACGCCAGGGGAAGAAAACTCAATTTAAAGCGCTGACATTCCCTCCCCATCTTTAAGACTTGCATTTCTTCCTAAAAATCTAACCTTTTGCTCGATATCATAAATTGTTTTTTCGCTGTAAAAAAACCCAAAAAATTGATGAAATAATGTGAAATTGTTTTTCCAGAGAACTTCAGTCCGTCACGGAGACATACAATATAACCTCTTTTTTTCGATATTTTCATTTTTTTTATGTTTTTTTTTTAATGTATGTACAAGTTCCATTTATCTATATAAGAGCGGCTTAATAACCCATCCAGTTTATTTTTTGGAAGTGCGCTCACTTTTTAAAAATTATAAATGAATTCTTTTGAAATTACAAAAATATATATATAAAGAAGCTTAATCACTCTTCGAGTTTATCTGAAAATTTATTTTTCAGTTTAATTTCTGCAGATAATTAAACCTTTTTCTATTGAATTAACATGTAATCTTTGTTTCAAAATTTGCTGTGCCGGAGACTCTTATAAGCTGATAGTATTTTCCCCTTGATTTTATAGACTTTGGAAATCTCTCTCTTTTTTTCGACTGTGCACACATAGAATAAATTTAAATGTAATGTGCACATATCTTTCAGTGTCGATTTTATTTTAGTTGCCTTCCCATTTCAACCACTTTCTGTTCTCAGATATTCGAAACAATGACTGACTAACAGAAATACGAAAATATCTACGGAGCCAGTCACTTTTCGTCTTTTTTTTCCAAACAAAAACCGACATGCCCGATGAAGGTTGAAGGACAATCCAACTAAAACGTTGAACTAATCTCAAGATGAGAACATTAGTCCGATCAATACAAGTAATAGAAATATTTTCACTGTTAAACTGCCTACTTCGAACGTTCCTGAAGACATGGTCCCTAATCTACAGTAGCGATTAATGTCTCGATAGCAGTGTGTGGTTTAGGGTGAATAAAAACACAAAAAAACTAAGGTACTTATGCGCTTATGTCACCAAGCTAAAATAATAACTTTTTTATTTAGAAAGCCATTATTTAATATGTGGAGGGTAAGTTTCCTAGCTATTCTGTATTTTCACCTAACAATTTAATAAAACATTATCGTAAAGCAAATTTTACTTGCAAATCCTATCCTTACATCATCAACGCTCTGATCCCCATCTGCCATCAATTGTGATGGATGGCTCTCGTCTGGGTGAGGCCCCTTGTTTTGACAAGCTTCTGGGTTTGACCTTTACTCCTGATCTGAAATGGAACACGTACATCAAGTCTGTTGCCAAGGTCGCTGGAAAGATGGTGGGATCCTTCTACCGCTCCAGAAGATATCTCACTACTGATGCAATTCTCTATCTATATAAAAGCCAAGTACGTCAAAGGATGGAGTACTGTTGCCATATCTGGGCAGGAGCTGCTAAAAACAGCCTATCCTGCCTTGACAGAGTACAAAATAGACTTCGTGGCTTAGTGGGGATGCCCTTTTCTCTACCCTGCAACCTCTCTCCCACAGAAGAGACGTTGCGAGCCTATCCTTGTTTTATCGTTATTTCCATGGCAGGTGCTCGTCTGAACTCCAATCTCTGGTCCTCTTGCCAATCTTTCACGAAAAACACCCGTCTAGCTGAATCCACTGTAAAAAATTTCCCCCACTCTATATTTGTGCCTAAATCAAAATGCGGATTCCATGAACAAAGTTTCTGTCTTAGAACTGCACGCCTATGGAACTCTGTTCCGTCTGCCTGCTTCCCACCGGACTACAACTTGGATGTCTTCAAGTCCAACGTTAACAAATTCCTAATGAACCGCCCCCTTAGGTAAACACTTCATCAAATCTCAACACTAACGTAAGGTACTTGCAATAACCTCTATCCCTGAGTGGCTTCCGGGCCTTGATAAGTGGTGATCACTGTGTAAAAAAAAAATGCGATTTAAAAAAAAAAATACCACGGTACAATATGTGCATAAGCACCAACACTAATATGACAGCTTTTACAAGTGAAAACCACCATATGTGTTTACCATAGTATCATACCGAACATTGTTTTGTGTTCTCCGTATAATAATTAGAGGCAGCACAACAGCATATTATTTTCATTGTTTTGATTCTTGGGTGTGTATCTGTTGATATCTTATGTTTTTATTTAGTATGACGTGGTGCTCGATGGATTAACTGCGCCTAACAGTGTCGGATATTTACTCGAAAGTCAAAACAATGCTGAGAATATTCTGTTTTTATAGCCTTACTAATAATACAATAATCAAAGGTGGAAATAAATCCAAGTTATGAATCATTCAAACACGGTAGTGTCTGAATATATTGTTAAGTGGCAGTTTTAATAATTTAGAACTGCTTTAAAAGCTTTACTGCTCACTCATTTTTCGATCAAATTACAGACAGTTATGAGAGTTTATAGATCATCTGCTTAGCTATATTGTGAAAAAAATATTTTCAATTTTGGTTCAGTGAAACAAAAAGTTATGATTAATTTTCTGGTGTTAAAATCGTGAGCAATTTGTAAGGCGGTGAGCGATGGGTTTTATAACTGGTTTTCATAGCAATCACGTCGATTCAGCGACTACTATTGCTACTAATTCACTGCTGTCGCGAAAAGAAAAGTAATACGTTTTTTTACAAGGTATTCACCACTTATCAAAGCCCGGAAGCCACTCGGGGATAAGGGTTATTGCGTGTATAGTACGTAAGTATTGAAGATTTGATAAAGTGTCTTACTTAAAGGGGCGGTCATCAGGAATGTGGTTATGTTGGACTTGAAGACATCCAGGTTGTAGTCAGGTGGGAAACAGGCAACCGGAACAGAGTTCCACAGGCGTAAATTTCTAAGAAAGAAACTTTGTTAATGGAATCTACGTTTTGATTTTCGCACAGATAAAGTATGCGGACATTTTTTTACGGTGGTTTCAGCTAGACGGTTGTTTTTTGTGAAAGATTGCCGAGGGGGACAAGAGATTAAAGCTCAGACGAGCACTTGCCATGGTGGTAACGATAAAACAAAGACAGGCTCGCAACTTCTCTTCTGTGGGAGAGCGGTTGCAGGGAAGAGAAAAGGGCTTCCCCACAAGACACAAAGCCTTTTTATACTCTGGCAAGGCAGGATAGGCTATTTTTAGCAACTCCTGCCCAGATGTGGCAGCAGTACTCCATCCTTGGACGTACTTGACTTTTATATAGATAGAAAATTTCATCAGGGGTTAGATATCTTCTGGAGCGGTGGAAGGATCCTACGATTTTTCCAGCGACCTTGGCAACTGACTTGATGTACGTGTTCCATTTCAGGTCAGGAGTAAAGGTTAAACCCAGAAGCTTGTCAAAACATGGGGTCTCACCTAGACGACAGCCACCCATTTCAATTGATGCCAGACGGGGATCAGAGCGTTGATGATGTAATGATAGGAGCTTGGTTTTAGATGCATTACAAGTAACCATCCACTTCCCCCCCCACTGTACCACGCGCTCAAGATCAGAGGAGAGAGAATCAGAGAGAACTTTGTCATTTACGGCCTTTGATGTGTTGCCATAGATAGTAGTGTCATAAGCATAGATGTCAACGAATGATTTAAGTATGTGTTTTTGGAGATCATTGATGCATATCAGGAAGAGAGTTGCGCCCAAAATGGACCGCTGAAGGACTCCAGCATTAATATTTAGGGCCTCTGATTTCTTCCCATCAACGACTACTCTTATGAGCCTATCCTCGAGAAATGAGTTAATGATTGAGAACACATTTCCAGTCATACCGTAGCTGGAAATCTTGTGAGGTAGACCCTTATGTCATACCTTATCGAAGGCCTTTGATATGTCAAGAGCAATTGCCCTAGAGAGAAAGCCTTTGTCAAGAGATTCGCTAATCCTATGAGATATAACAGTTAGTACATGTGCTGTAGATCTGGCAGAACGGAAACCATATTGCATATCACTGCTGAGGTGGTTGACTACTTCTTTATTTAATATGGATTCCAGCAACTTATTCATGACATACAGGAGACTTATTGGTCCGTACTGAGAGGGAGATGACATCACGTGAGTTCTTAAATACATAGCATACTGATGAGGTTTTTCAGGGTGTTGGGAAGCACATCTCTTTAAGACAACGCTTAAAGAGTTTTATAAGTATGGGGGCAAGTTCTGGTTGAAGCTTTTCCAGTACAATGCTTGGAATGCCGTCAGAGCCAGTCCCTTTTCTGTAATCAAGGTTCTTGATTAGCTTTGCGACCTCACGCACAGATATTTGTATGTTGCAAAGCGTGTTGTCCGTTATAGGAGGAAATACAGGGAGTTGATGGCCTTCGTCGTATAGGGTAGACTTAGCTGCAAAGTTTTTGGCAAATAGTTTGGCCGTGTCTGATACTAACGAGATGACCTCAGGTCAATTGATGATGGTTGAAATAGAACGAACGCTTCTGTTCAGAATCCTGTTTACTATTTGCCAAATCTGGTGGGAACCAAGCCGCTGCTCAGCTACTCTGGATTTAACAGACTGAGCATATAGCTCTATTGTATTTTTATTACTCTTTTGCAGTGGTTGCTGGCAGTCCTGAAAGCAACTTTAGTCTCAGTGCATCTATTACGTTGGTATCTATGGATAAAGTGATTTCTGTGCGCGATGGCAGCAGCACATTCTGTGGAAAATCATGGCTGGCTGTTAGGTTTTGGAATTTTTTGGATGGTATGAATCGATCTATGCCTACAATTAGCCATTCGTTAAGGTCTGATACCATGGGCCACACATCCTTTTTAAACATGCAATGCAGGGGTAGATCAGATATAAGTGTACGGAAGCTATCTCAGTCAGCCGTAGAGTATTTATACATAGTACAGTGGAGAGGTACATCAAAAGACTTATTGCATTTCGTTTTTATCTTAACTGATACAACCGAGTGGTCGGCAGATCCCAGAGGAGACAGAACGGACCTTGAACATAGCTCAGGGGAAGTTGTGAGAAAAAGGTCTAGAAGGCTATCATACTGACCAGAAGTATCGGGCACTGTGGGGGTCGTGAACAATCTGAGTGGGGTCATAGGCAATGGCAAAATCATAACAGAACCTCCCCTCATCATCTGTATTGTTAGAGTGGGTCAGCCATTCCGCATTGTGGACATTGACGTCACCACAAATGTGGATGTTAGCTGAAGGTTGAGCAGACAGGATGTGGTCAAATTTCTCAGATATGCTCTTAAAGATAGTAACTCCGCTATTGTGGGGACGATAGAGAGCAAATAAAAATGTAGTGGTGTAAGCAATTGCAACCCGGAAGCACATATAAGATAAATTAGGGTTTTCACTTGAAATATCCTTACCACACGGAAAACCATCTTTAATGTAGGCATATATTCCATGTCCATGGCGATCTTGGGGATCAGATTTAGATGTTAAGTTAGAGTATCCTTTAATTATGAATTTGTCAAGAGAAGTGGCCGGCCTTATGCCAGTTTCGCTTAGGAAGTATATGTCTGGTTTCTTCTCCTGTAATTGGATTTCAACCTCTGGAAGGTTGGAACGTAGACCCCTGATGTTAGAGAAGTAGACATGGTAGTAGTGTTCTACGTTGAAAGATGGGGTTCTAGGTTTATTCTAGGAAAGACGTGAAGCAGAATGAAAGGAAGATATTTGGGGGATTTTATTGAAAGCAGACGAGTGCCGTACATTGTTATTACATATGCGTTTATGGGGGCAAACAATAAGATTGAAATTAAACAAAAACAAGTGAATTTATTGGAAACTTGGAAAAATGATGGATTACATTAGAAAAATGCGAGCATGAAAAGTAATATGGTTAATCTTAAACATGTAAAAGTAAGGGATGAGTTGTTAAAACTGGAAAAGAAAAGGACAAGGTATTATAGTAAAAACATGTTGAATTTATAACTTAAAATATCGCAGATTAAGATTTTTTCAAAATTCATTTTATAACATTAAATAATGAATTCTTAATGCTGCAATATTTTGTTATAAATTTGTTGTTTTTACAAGAATATCTAGCCCTTTTTTTTAGTTTCAACAACTAGTCTTTTACTTTGCTGTTTTAGTTTAACCATATTAGTTTTCATGCTCGCATTTTTCTATTGTAATTAACAATGTACATTTTAAAAACATAAAAAGTCAATAGTTCCGCCAATCTTGTATTGTATTTATGAAAAAAGAAACAAAATATGGCGCTTTTATTTTTATAATTAATATTATACAGTTTATTTTTTATCTCATTAAAGCCTATGAAAAAGTGGACGAAACATAGAAATTTCAAGTATTTGGCATTTCTATGTGCTTTAGTGATAATTTGATATGTAGATATATAGAAATGAAACGCCATTTGTTGTTTCCTAAAACTACACGAAACCGTCGACTGTATATACATCTTGACGGTAAGGAATTATTTTGGAAGGTAAGAAGGGAGATCATTTTAAATTTATATCGTAAGTGAATTAGGCTCAGGTGGTAGACATAAACGAACAATTGTTATTAGACTCCAGAATTTGAATGTACTTTCCTTATTTTCTACCGAAAATTGGTTGATGGTTGTTCGTGCGATGCGAGTCCGTTAATTGTAAGTTTAGCAATGTTTGCGCTCTCGGCAAAAGCAATTAATAATGGACCGGAGTTCTTCAATCAACGTTCCGCTTCGGAGTAGGGGACGAAGCGAGAGGAAGGGTGAACGAGAAAGGAAAACAGATTGTAGACGAAGATGAAGAAAGGTGAGAAAAAGGAGACGAACAAAAAAAAAAAAAATATAAGAATAACTACAACTAGATAAATTTCGGGAGAAACAAGATGACGGAGATAAAAAAATAAGGTCAAAATGACAACCTAATTATAAAACTAGAATATGAAAAAGTGAAAAAAATATTTTCAAAAGCTGATACATTTCTTGATAGCGAAAAATATTTTTTATAGAAAAAAAACAATAACACGCAGCAAATATGAGTTTATTATTATTATTATTATTTTAAATTCTATTAAAATGCTGTCAATTGAATTTCAAATAAAATAAACTGACATAAACTATATAAATTAATACTAAAAAAATACTCAGAAAGTAATATTGTTATACCTAGTTCAATATCAATAATAAATCATATTTTAAGAAACAATCTTTGGTATATTTTACGAGAATACCCAGGGTAGTATTAACACTCCAAACCTCCCCCTGTTAAGAACGGCTTGCGGTAAGAAACACCCACAAACTCCCCATGTTAAGAACAGCTTTCGAAATAAATACTACCAATCCCGAAAGCCGTTTTTACCATCAGGAGGTTGGGGTTGTTTCTTACCGCAAACCGTTCTTAAAATGGGGAGGTTTAGGGTGTTTATACTACGCTGGGTATTCTCGTAAAAAATGCCCAACTCCCGCCAGCTCAGAACCACTTCCCAAACAATAATCTTAATTTTTTACTCTCTTGTGTGGAGAAAATAAGGGAGTGACCAATGACAAGAAGGGCATGGAGGTTCGAGAAAGTCGGCTCTACACTAAAATGTTTTCGACTCGGCTATTTTACGTTGCAACTGGGAGGTGATGGCCCTTGAATATAAAATGAATATGCCTTGGGCCGGGGGGGAGTCATTCGTGCACGCCACTTCATCGTTAGAGTTCTGAGGGGTGCCGATGTTGTCCGTGTTCTGTGGTGTTCTTTGTCTGCCCAGTAGTTTCTTATATTGCGTCTATTGTTACGTGACGCGGTATGTTGCGAACAGAACCTCGATGAGCACGTTATCTGTTACCAGTTGGTTGCCGAGGTATGGCTTTCTAAATGTTATTATTTCAGCAGGGATCAATAAGTGCACTAGTACCGTTTTTATTCAATTGAAAGGTTAAAGTACAGAATAGGTACAAAACACCCTCCCCATGTTAAGAATGGCTTTTTAAATAATAACGTTATTATTTCAGCACGGATCACTCTCTGCATGAGTACCAAAAAACATAAAACTTTGATTAAACGTAGAAATACGATTTTAAAAATAGCGCGGATCATTCTCTGCATTAGCACCTTAGGTTTTTATATAAAATTTACGTAAATACGAATTTAAAAAAAAATCCGAATGCAATTTTTAGAAGTTAAACTGCTTAAAAAATGAAGTTGCGATTGCAAGATTCGCTTTTTAAAAGACAATCGTAAAATTGAAACGAATAAAGAAGAATAAAATGTTGCATGGCATAATTATAATACTGGTGGGACCCAGAAAAATTCCATAGTTATATCGCTTATATTGCTGCCTTGTTTAAAAGGTTTCGATTCTGCAGATATCCAGATCCCACAATAGTGTAGTATCACCATTGTGTATACTATAAATATAACTGTTGCTTCTGCATTACTTATCCGCGATTTCCACGAAGTTGGCTCGGGCTCCCTCGACAGCTAACGACAATATTTGGAAAGGTCGGCCAAGCGTTCCTCAGTTTTTAACGAAAACGATATCTGTTTTTAGCTAATACCTATCTATGAAAGATACTTTTTATGAATTGGAAGAAATAAAAAAAAAAAATTAATTGCACAGGTTAGGTTTAGGGTTAAACTTTATAGTAAGGGTAAGACATTAGGGTTACGATATAGAGTTAGGGATTAGTTAGGGTTAAAATCACAATTGGGTTAGATACATGTTTGCGATTTCATCTATATTATTTCAATGAGTCTCCTGTTTATCATACTTTTCTCGTAGCAGTTTAAGGTTTCGAAATCGGTCGCTTCAGGTTATTCCTGTCAGCGGTCGAGCACACCTGAGCAACTTTGTAGTATCCGTGGGTTGGTAAATGCAGAATGACCCTATAACTTATCTATGTATCTGGTAGGTATGGGTCAAAATAACGAATAGTTTTAAAAGCCGATTTATCATAATTTTTTGTAGGTTTTCGAATACTTTTTGATTGTATTTGAAAGATTACTAACAAAACTTAATTTCAAAGAAAAAAATATTTGTACACGTGAAAAAAAAAGTTATGAAAACTATTTTCACGGCGAGCTAACCAATTCAGCTAAATTTTGAAGTTAACTAAATTTATTTTCAAAATCCTTTAAAAGATAAATATTAATTTTCTGGGTTTATTTCAAAGATAATTATTAAAGTAAAGTCCCAAGATATTGAATTAAATAAGAAAAAACACCTTGTTTACACAAAAAATAGCTGAATTAGACCCAAAGCCGAGTGTTGTTGCCGTCCACAAAACCACAACAAACCATTTGTTTTGGAAAAAAATATGTTCTATAAAAAAAATAAATACAAAAGAAAATACAAAAAATGACTACGGTAAATTCCTTCCCCCTCTCCTCACCTTGCATAAAATATATGTTTGCTATGAAACATTAAATGAATAATGAAACAAGATTACGGTTCGTCGTTGTTTTTATTTAACCTTTTTTTTTTCATCCTAAAATTTTCATTTATATTACTAATTATCTGTTTCGTACTCTTAAGATTTAATCATACGCGACGTTCGGCAGAATCCGGCGATTGACGTCATGTTCCGGGCTGAGCCGAACGGACACTTAGATAAATCTAGTTCAAAATCTGCACAAGTACAAAAACTAGATTTTTTTCAACGTTGTAGAACGCTTATTTCATCGGTCTTCGAAAATGCACCCTTTGTTTGTACATGCACACGTACATATGATGCCCCCTAAAAACCAAACCTCCTCTCACTGTGGTATGGACGATTTCTAACTGGTAGCATCGGATATCCCTCAGCTAATTTGGCGCTGGTTGAAATCCAGTAATAATTAGCATCAGGATATTTCTTTGGTCTTCTCTGCTAATGTGTCGGAATAAAAATGGGCCGAAGGGCGACATTCCAAGGCGACCAGGCAAACATCAGGGTTGTAAAAAAGAAATGCTATTTAACGACCCCGCAAACCTGGTCTAGTAACAGTAAGAATAATATTTTCCGGAGCAAGTGAAACGCCTGGTCTAGTCGCCACGATACATAAAATTCGACCAACTAGAAACAAAAAAAAAAAAACACATGCTTTTAGGTTTTAATTACCTCCTACAATCCTCCTACCCCTTTGATAAGAATACCATTCCTATGCTTTGTATATGTAACCCCGACGGATGGACTCGTCCACCGTAAGCATCACCCCTTTTATATATTTTTTTAAAAACTGAAATCGGTATTTAATACGTGCACTCCGATGCAATCCCGAGGCTTGATCCTTATGATCACTATGAATATGTCCGATTTGCCTAACACACACACACACACATATATATATATATATATTTTCTTATATATCAATCCTTATTTTAGAAGCTCAGTGTAATTATAGAGTAATATGGAGAATAAATGACAAAAAGTTATATTTCAAAATTCATGATGTTGACCATCTTATAATTTATTCTTTTAATTCACTTGACTTATACAATTCTTGACAGTATCTGTTTCGTAGCGTAAAACCAATCACTTAATTATTATATTAATCAGTGAATTTAATATGCCCTTAACTCATCAGAAGAAATAGCAACAATAAATCAGTCAGAAGGAAATAAAGTGTGATTTGAAACGATAAAAATCCGAAAATTGGTAGAGAAGCTGCAAATACCTTTATATTTTTCCATTACGCCATATTGAAGGTTTTAATTCATATTTTATATATATATATATATATATATATATATATATATATATATATATATATATATATAGTAAATTTTAAACTGGTTTCCACCTTAACATTTTCCTTTGAAAAGACGACTTCTAAAGTTTTTCGGGCATGATGAAAACGAGTATAACAAAGAAGTAGTTTTCAGGATATTAAGATTTCTTGTGTTATTACTGGTGGCCATCTTGGTATTCGATAGCGAGCGTAAACGCAACACCGATTAACTACGCACAAGCGTAACAAGATGTCCCACCAGCAGTAACATAAGAAATGACATTGCTTATTTCGAAAAACTGCTTTTTGCAGAAATTAAAATGTGATATACATTTTCAGCATACCTGAAACCTAGAAAAGTCTTCAGTTTAAACGAATCTGTTCAAGTGGAAACCGATTAAAAAAGTACTATGTGTGTGTGCGTGTGTGTGTGTGTGTGTGTGTGTGTGAAGACAAATTTAACAGACTGATGAATTATCTTTGTTATAACGAAATAATATATTTATGACATAAGTTATTTACATATTTAATCAAGTCAATTAATGCTTTTATGCCTCGGTACTTATCGGCGATCTGCCAACTTCCTTTTGTAGTGTGAGTCCTGATCAGTTTATTGACGTAAGCATTTCCCGAACTCTGAGCAATAAACGGAATACAGCTGTAAATGAGTCAGTATTTTGTTTTGATGAGGATGGATAGTTGTAAAGGCGAGTTCATAAAATATCAATTTTATTTGAATTAAGAAAAAGGGAAACAAAACCTAGAAACACTAGAAAGCTAATAAAAAATAAGAAAAACGAAATAGGAACTTTGACATATTGGTTGATCATTTATCTAGATGGCGTACTTCGTGATCGGGAATTTATTTTTATCTTGTTTTGTTGTGAGAGCTTCAATTGTAGTTTAATACGTTTTCAATTCAATATCAAGAAAGCATAAAAACGTTTTCCCTTTTTACCTAAATCCGGTAGCGTTGTGAGTCATGATAAAGAGATAACATAATACACATATAAAAAAAAACAATGAAGAATTCATTAATTTTAGATCTGAAACTAGAATACTATGAAACAGGCTACAGCACTACGTCCGAAAATTTAGATTAAAATTAAAAATAAATAAATTGTAACGTTTCTATTCTCATATGTATATAAGTGAGAATGTGTGTGAGGACAGTCCTCAAGATATATACTCAACCAATTATTGATCTACAGATTTGAAATAAGGTATACTACTACTATTCCGAATACGGCACAATAACGTAGACACCGTTCTCGCCAGATCACCGAAGTAAAGCAAGATTGAGCCTGACCAGGACCATTTGGGAAGATGAGGCGCTGTATGTATTGGGAAGACGAGATGCTGTAAAATAATCGGTTGAGAAACAGGTGCGGTCTATCCTTCGTTCGAGGGTAGATGGGACTCTCTTAAGCCGTGGTAGCACCCAATCTAGTAATGGCGTCATAATAAAAATACCCTTGATAGCCCTGGCGAAGCATCAAATATTCAGCTACTGACAAGATTTGAATTACACTACAAACTCGTGTAGTGAGGTCAGTTTCGGCTGCAGTCGCACTGGATGGACTACTAATCTATTTCTGAGTTTTAAAATCAATCTAGCTCTAATGATTTAATCTTTGGGTGTGTGTGTTTTTTTTTTCTAACTAACTAACTATAGTTATAATTATTCGCCAAAATAGAAACTATGTTAGAAAAATATTGTCAAAAATATGCACTTAAATAGTTTAATCCTAGTCATAGGAAAAATCACAGGGAATATATTTCTTAAGAAATACATTTTTGGTACTTATGCATTTTTGTAATCGTGCTGAAATAATAATGTTAATATTTAGAAAGCCAATCTTAACATGACGAGGGGAGGGCGTTTTCAAACTTTCTTCTACTTTTCCTTAACAATATAGCAAACAAAATATCGTAAATTTGAATTTACTTAAGAAATACTAAGCTGTGTCAATCGCTTTATTGCAGATTAGTAAAATATTTTACTAAATATACGCCACAAATAAATTAACATATCATCAAAGGCCTTCTTTAAGGTTACTTATTTCCCCAAATGTTATTTAAGTTCATACGATATTTACGAAGTTATGACATTTTATCCTTTATCAAGTAATTTTCAGTGTCCTTCGCTTTATTGCAGGTCTCTTAAAATGCTGTTTTACGGAAAAATACAGTGTCTAATTATGAAAACATTATTTTATTATATTTTCCATAATAGAATTATGAACTATAACACATTCTGGGAGATAAGCCTTAAATAAATAAATTATTTATCGACATGCCCACCGTTTTTTAAATAAAGTTAAACAAACTAGACTCCGTGGCTTGGTGGGGGATGCCCTTTTCTCTACCCTGCAACCTCTTTCCCACAGAAGAGACGTAGCGAGCCTGTCATTGTTCTATCGTTACTTCCATGGCGGGTGCTCGTCTGAGCTCCATTCTCTAATACCCCCTCGCCAATCGTTCTCAAAAAACACCCGACTAGCTGAAACCACCAATAATTTTCCCCACTCCCTATCTGTGCCTAAATCAAAACGTAGATACCATGAATAAAGCTTCTTTCTTAGAACTGCACGCCTGTGGAACTGTGTTCCGCTTGCCTGTTTCCCTCCCGACTTCAACCTGAATGTCTTCAAGTCCAACACAAACAAATTCCTGATGAACCGCCCCCCTAAGTAATGACACCTCACCAATTCTCCAATACTATTGCTACACTATCCCTTTGATTACTGTACACACAATAACCCTTATCCCTGAGTGGCCATTGGGTCTTGATAAGTGGTGAACTCCATGTAAAAAAAAAAAAAAACTTTTGTCTACCGAGTAGTCAATTGATCTGAAAAGGAGTTATGGCTCTGGCGATATTAACCCTTTTCCTCAACAGGGCATTCTTTGAAGTAAATTGCTCTCCTCCCTCATAGACCTTTTTCAATATTGACCAGAGATGCTCAACGAGGGTTAAGGTCTGGAGAACACTGTGACCAGATCATAAGGGTTTCCCCAACGAAGCCCATAGATTCAAGGAAGGATGCAGTCGTTCTAGCAGAATTGAATTATGCACTGTCATACATAAAAATCATCTGAAAGCGACGTGACAACGGTAGGTCAAATAGGCGAGGCGTGATTATCCAAAAAAGATGTGTACGCATTGCTGGTAAGCTTTACATCCCCTGGCATTTTGAAATGCCCCAACCAACATATCTCCAATAATTCCCGCTCAAAACATGATGCCTCCACCTCCATGTTTGCGATGAACTCTGTACGGGGTCGGACTTTTGTTCGGGTTCCTAACTTTGGCCCATCCATCCGGATTCTCAAGAGTAGCACAGGTCTCATCTGTAAATAGGAAATGTTGGAAATCAATTTTCATGTAATTCTGTGCCCAAACCATTCCTTCTTTTCCGTTGTCTGCTCAATGGCAGCCTTGGAAGAGCTTTGATGTTCTATTCAAGAAATTGTATCGGACATTCTTGAATCTTGGAGTGATTTCAGCTCTTTCAAAAATTGAAGCACTGGTGCTGTTTGGGTTTCGGTTGACTATCCTACGGATGTTCTGAATATTACGATCTAAAAGGTTTCTGCCGATGGCCTTGTCTTTTATGAATTTGGTGTTTGGGTTTGCATTCCTTTCAAGCTCACTGGCTAAATCTTTGATGGAACTCCTCCCGCAAGTCCAGCAAAAATCCTTTGCTTTTTGATAACCGTCAATTACGGGGGTTTTGGCATTGTAAGAGATTTGTTATAAAGCGATGGACAGTATAAATTTCTTGATAATACACAAAATGCCATAACTTCGTGAATAGCGCATGTAGTGGTATGATTTTTTTTGGGAATAACTAACCCTAAAACAAATTTGTTGATGATTTCATTCATAATTTATAGTTCCCAATTAATATGCTAACTAGCGTTATTTATAGCCTGCCTATGGCTATCATCAGCTATTTGCTTTCCTTTGATAATACGAGCCACTCTTTTGAATCGCAATGGGATAAGTAATCTTTAGAAATTTTCTATCCCATGTTGAATAATGAATTTGTTGTAAATTCTTGTTTACAGAATTTGTTGCAAAATCTTATTCGTAGTATGTAAATAGAATGTATAAACATTGCAATGTTTCTTCCAGAGATTTTAATTAATCAAAGTCCTTTTTCAGGCGATTAGAAAACGTAAATTTCTCTTCAAAAGGCCAGTCTTAAAAGATTTAAAAGACATATTTGGTTTTAAAGAAATGTGTCTTTTCTAACATTCGAAGAGAACTTTTGTTACTTGAAGTACATTTCCGAAGCATGGCCATGTTCAGTGTCGTGATTATGTACAATGTGTGTTTAAACATAAGATAAAGTTCTTGCTTTTTTTAGCACTTTCAGTAACCTCGTAAAATTCATTAGTTCTCACTTTAGGATACATTTAACCTAATATATATATATATGTATATATATATATATATATATATATATAATTGGGATATGTCTTTCAGTCGCTGAAAATCCATTCGTTCATTAGTCCTGCCAGCGACTTGCACACCCTCAAGCAAACATGACACTGAAGACCGTCATCGGTTTGGATGAAACTAACAGCAACAGAACACGTATCATCGTGCTCTTTCATGTGTTTATCAAGACCTGCCTTGGACAACAGAGGCAGGTCACACACCTCACAGCTCCAAAAAAATCTTTATGATAGGACGAAAAGTTTCGGCGTTTCCTACATGCTCTCTTCAGCATCGCTCAGTCTACCTTGGGTGATTCAAAGTGTTCTGCGACCCTGTATATCCGTGCCATCCACTGTTTGCGATTATACACTAGGAAATCTTAATTGTCAACAGGAACATGGACACCTACCAGAATCTCCTTGATGCTATCAGGAAACCGTTTTTTTTTTGGGGGGCGGGGGCTTGTGCTGGCGTATTTTGCCAAGAAGGAGCTCACAATAAATCAATTGTTTTGGGGGTCGATAGTCATCAAGCTGGAGAGGATGATCCGCCCAACGTATCTGGTTCTTAATAATAATCGTAACAATATATATATATATGTAAATGTATATATATATATATATATATATATATATATATATATATATATATATATATATATATATGTGTGTGTGTATGTGTGTGTGTATAAGTATATATGCATGCATATGTATATGTATATATGTTTCCAATTTTTATATGAGTTGATCCTGGCAAGTTGGTTAACGGCAGAGACTGAAAAACTGAGTTTGGCAAAGTAGATTCCTATTCATTTCACTGAATTCATAAATTAAATCCACATCTCTATAACCTGTTGGATATGGGGTACATAAAATATGTGATATTAATGAAATTTTCTATTCTATGATTCGTTTAAATAATTTTAATACAACGTTTATTCCATTTCGTTCATTTTACGGTAAAATCGGAATCCAAACTTTTTTTGAAGCGGGGGGTACATCCATTCAACTTAATCGATGGTGAACTGTTGGTGAGAATTCAGGCGAAAATGGCATAATTGACCCAACATGTTCTTCTACAAGATTTGTGGTCTTTTCTTTTTCTTGCAATCTGACGCTTCCTGCTATACAACGGAATGAGCACAATAGACGACACAAAAAAAATACAAAACAATCCGTTTTACATGCACGAATATATAAGTTAAAATATGTTATTGTCAATGGCGATAAGAGCATGAAATCCAAATAAGTAAAATCATTCAACTAAACGAGGTGACGTATTTGCCGACCAGTCGACATTATTTGAAGAGTTCACTTCGGGACACAAGTGTCAATATTAATTGCATGTCGATAAGCTGTTCGCTTTTTCTTGTAAAATCTGTCCTACTTCGATCTGATATCGATTATCTTGTATTTTCACTTTGAGCACACATCTACATCCAGTGAAATGAGATCGGCGTAAGGTCAAACATTAGTGTCACTTCTACGAAAACATGAAGACATCTTATTGGATTTAAAGCTTAACGGAATTCTACTTTTATATATTTCTATGCCTTCTATCTATCTATCTATCTATCTATCTATCTATCTATCTATCTATATCTAATTATTTTATTACAGTTTGATTTAATTTATTATTCCATATTACTCTATTTCTCTCTATGTATATTTATTCCTCCATATACGGAACAATCTATCTAACATTCTCTCTTCCTCGCCCTTCCTGACGTCACTCTCTCTTTTTCTCTCCCCCTCTCTCTTCCTTTTCTCCTCTTATCTATTTGCCTTTCTGGTACCAAGGCTACTTAAGCTTTTATACATTTTTATTCCCATAAATTGTCGCAGAATAAATCTTGTAATCTTATTATTAAATTTACTTATATATATTAAATTTACTTATATATATATTAAATTTACTTATATATATATTAAATTTACTTATATATATTAAATTTACTTATATATATTAAATTTACTTATATATGTTATTAATAGTTTATTGTTATTTTTATTTTTTATATATTAGTGTAAATATTAACCGTTGTATTATCCACTGGAGAGCCGTGTATTTAACAGCTGTCTTGTTTTTACATTAAAGAAACAGCTACGTTAAAGAAACAGCTACGTTTTCTATTTACAAAGTTTTAGTAAAAGTTTCTTTTTTTCATCCATATACAGTTAAATTCTCTTTTATAATTAAAGACTTTTGAGAAATCGGCTTATGCAAATGCTAAGTCTATTTCTATTTAACAATTCTTGTGAAGGTTTTTTTTCCCATTCTTATACAATTGAATTCTCTTTTGTAATTATAAACTTTTTAGAAGTCGGATTATGTAGGTGTTGAGTCTGCGATATGTTAAATTTATTTTCTTTTTACCGAGAATTAAAACTGCATTATTTATTTTCACATTTTTATTTTACTCAAAGCTTTTTAGACAAATATATATATGTATATATATATATATATATATATATATATATATATATATATATATATATATATATATATATATATGGATGGTCGAACGATAAAATTATCGCTATAGAAAAGAAGACATGATTCCATTTCCGTTTGATGGAAACGAGTTTTCTCTTTTTGTTGCGTGCCACCTACTAGTTAACCAGTTGTATACAAATCCGAAGAGCGATAGGCACCTTCTATCATATCTGAAATTGACACAATGGTCAACGGGCGATATCGGAGATGCGCCGCTCTACAATATGACTGCAGGACCATTTCCAGCACCCCTAAACGTGCCAAGAGTGATGAAAACAAAGTTTCCTAACACGGTTATTGTTTTTGATGTTGTTTCAAGTGAGGGCGACATGATGCAACATCACATATTCGAAGTCGGGTTGAAAGTCAACACCAAAATGTACCTGGATGTGTTGAAGAGTGTTGTGATACCCTCGTGTAATCGGGTGGCCGCTGGCAGGACTCGGCGCCTGCTCACAAGTTCAAATATACCCAGGCGTTACTTCAATAGGAGCACTATGAATTTGTACCCGTTCTCTCACTGACACTCCTCTTCTGAACCCGCTGGAATACTTCGTTTGGTTATACTACAGGAACATCGCCAACATGACCTCCTTCACCATCAAAAGCCAGCCTAATCGCCGCCATCCGCCGAGTATTCGCCGAGTTCCTGCCGGCGCTTGTGGAAAAAGCATACATACTTCGAGTTCCGGACCTGTATCGAGGCAGGGATTGATGCTTGAGGCGGCTACATTGAATAGATATCAGCGGTGCTACGTAATGAAGTAAACTTAATTGATTTTTTTTAATAAAATATTTTTTAAGTCGTAGTATTGTTTTCTCTATATAGGACGACTTTATTGTTCCATCCTGTATGTTCACAATTTGCCTGCAAGTAACGTGAATAAGTATATTTTTGTTATTGTTGGCGATGTATTTACGGTTAGTATTCCAAAAAATAATAAAACTCCGCATTTTACTATATAACGATTAAATCGTTTAGAAAATTATAAAATAAGAATAGTAATATCAGTAACTAATTCAAGGATTAGAACTGGATGCAACCAGAATTCCTATTCTCTGGAAAATACAAATGGGTCTCGAAGAGGCTAACCATGATATATTTACTGAAAAAAGACTGAAATGAATGTCTTTTTTATAACACCAGCTTCACAAAATGAATGCTTATTACATTCTTAAGAACCCCCGCTCGTAAAAAGTAAATATTATAAAAGGGTAGCATTAGAAGTGCATACAAAAATCTCAGTATGGTGTCAAAGGTTGGAGGCCGGAAGATATGGTTTTAATTCAACCAGAGGGGTTTCTTTTAGTGTATGAGTTAAACAACCGATACGTTTTAAATAAAATGGGAGACGATATGTTTTTTTAAAAAAAATAGCGATATGGTGTATTAGAAAAAAAAGAAAAGAAAAAAAAACGGGATAGATTATACACTCAAATAACGGTACACACACCACCTAGAGACTGATCACGTGTAAACCTGAGAGACATTTCCACCAATTGTAGAGAGAAACGTATTCTAAGCGAACGTAACTAGTCTCCAAGATCAACAGATGTGCTTATTAACACATCCGGGTTCTCTATAGCTATCCATTTTTTAAAAACCCGGCATGTGCCACGAACTTTAGTACTAACACATTTATTATTCTGAGTCATGCACATTTGACCTATCACCTGAATATCTTGAAGACAATCCACGCTCGTTTGTAGAAGTATTCTTTCTCTGAAAGCAGAGAGAATGCCTCATAGGTTTGAACGTGATCAGTCTGCAAGTGATATCATACGAATCGTTATTTTAGTTATATAGTGTATCTCGTTTTTTTTTCTTTCCTCTTTTTCTAATACACTATGTCTCTATATTTTAAAAAGTATCGTCTCGCATTTTATTTTAGGCGTATCACTTTACTCGATTTTATTAATAAAAAAGAGAAATCCCTAGACACAGTTTACGAAAAGTGAGGGCGAAACCGGTGAACTTGCATCCCTCATTAATTTTGTTTCCATTTCCATCTTTAAATCATGAACATCAAAACTGTCATGATTGCAATAATGATATTTTGTACCACGCATAAATTGTTAATATATAATGAATGAATGACAAAGTTTATATTCCAAAGTTCATAATGATGATCATCTTACAATTTATAGCTTAAATTAACTTGACATTTATAAATCGTTACAATATCTGTTTCGTAGCACAAAATCAATCACTTCATTATTATATATGATATTATATATATCAGTGAATTTATTTTGCTCTTAACTCATCAGAAGAAATAGCAACAATCAATCCATCAAAAGGAGATAAAGTGCGTTTTGACATGATTAAAAATACGAAAATTAAAAGAGAAGCTGTAAATACCTAATAATATGTTTACATTACCTAAACAATATGTTTACATTACGCCATTTGAATTCCAATTTTCGGATTTTTAATCATGTCAAAACGTACGTTATCTACTTTTAATACATTGATTGTTGCTATTTCTTCTGATGAGTTAAAGGCAAAATAGATTCACTAATTTATATAATAATAAAGTGATTGATTTTGTGATATTAGACAGACGCTTTTAAGAATTATAAATGGTAATTGAATTGAAAGCATAAATTTAAGATTGTAAACATAATGAACTATAAATATAGGCAATGGTCATTCAATCATTATATATCTTTGTAATTACATTGAGCTTCGTAAATAATGGTTGGTATATATTTAAAAAAATTATTTAATTTCTAAAAAGTTTTTTAAATTCTTTTTTAACTAAACTTTACTTGCCACTCAAAATTCTACTAATTAATTCAACTGTATTCTATAAGTGTAACTCTCTCTTTAAAGCTAACAATCTTGCCCTACTCCCCAAGCTGCCACTAACACTCCTACATCACACACGACTTGGATGGGGGTCCTCAGCTTTCAGCCCTTAACCATCGCATGCTGACCGATTGGAAGTCTTGATCACTAAACATCCACTCATTTCTACAAGCACTAGTTTGTTCTTAACCCGATAGATACTTACTACAGTCTGTACTTAGATTTACAGCTATCTATAATACATAGCAATAGCTGTCTCTTCCTTAGATTTGCAATGTAAAATACAATAAATCGACCGATACTCTGTAACGCAAAATACAACTTCCTGATTTATAAACAAGAGCTGAAAATATCCTCACTAGAAATGGAGACATACTTAATATCTACAATCTCCACATATTCGCATCTACTGGAAATCTGCCCATATACTATTTGCCGTATTATACATAATGTTGACACCATAGCGCATAATTTACTTCCACTTATACCTGTACGGTATTGTACTTATCAAAAATTACGTTACTTGTATCCATTGAATACATATTAACCCGTCTTCCATCTAAAATATCCAGAGCTTGTACAACATTTTTAGTTAATCCGTAATATCAAGCCATTCTGTAACACGTTATCCTATTCCTAAGCCAACAGAAAAATAAGAAGGAAGAAAATTTTATTATTTTTTTCTTTTCTCAATTATAAATTTAAAGGAAAAAAAATAATCCATATTAACTCCTTCCAACAGACCTATTTGCAAATATAGCTTCGTCCACTGCATGAACTCTTACTCACCCCTTCCTCCAGTACAAAACAATGAAATAGCAATGTCCCGTAATCACTTTGAGGAGTATAATTTCTCAGTAGATATATAACCCTTATAAACCAACCCAGTAACAACACTAACCATCCACGCGGGGTCGCAAAAATACCTGAATTAGGACTTAGGCGCGGTGCAAACCGTCTCTGTGCTGATGGACCCGTAGGTCTTCCCAGGTCATCCGTCTAGGAGACAGAAACACTCTGAAGCTAAACCTAAGGGGAGGGAGGCCTCTTCAGTCTTGGATGACAACCTAGCTGGTGACTCAAACAAAAAAAAACCTAAACTGCTTAAGGAGTAGATAGGCACTATCTATCGCCCGGCTTCCATACTCCTTCTTTGTCTATTGGCCTGGCGTAGAGGTCGAATCACAGGGAGTCGACAGAAACACTCGGTGGTCGATCTTGTTTCATGACTAGGGCAATGAACGCCGTTTCTCATCACTCCCGACACACCCCATCACTTAAACTGACCATTTGGGTGTGCTTGAATGCCGTAATGCCAGTGCAAGCAGATGGGGTTGACCATCATCTGATGGGTTGAGGGTACCGGATAGACAGTTCCTGGCTGATGTTCCCGACTGGTAGTACAGGTGCCCTAGCTCTTTGGTAGCGCTTAGAGCGGCTGCGCCACCAACAGTTTTATAATATCAATAAGTTTGTAGTGCCATGTCGCGCATGGAAAGGGACCCTAGAGTCATACTCGGTGTGCTATCCTAAGGCCATAATCCTAGTAGATGGAGGGACAGCTGATGGTCTGCTTGTGTTGCAGGTCTGGTATTCTGCATAACCACGTGCTCAGCACCCCTTACCTAAACTGAAACATTTAAAAATAAAAATTACAGTAAATTAAAAAAATACGCTGAAACCAGGCCAAAACTCAAGCAAAACCAACCTGCCTTCTTCCTTTAAGCTTGCATGTTCGAACATCCGTGGGCTTAGAACTAATTTAAATGATGTTGAAGCATTTCCCCTATCAAACACCCCGGATATTTTAGCACTAACTGAGACTAACCTACACTCCCCCATCCCCTCTAATTACGTTAACATGGCTGGATATCTCCCACTCTGTCGTAAGGACGCTGACAGACATATGTATGGGCTTGGAGTCTACATTCGAAACACCCTCCCCCTGACTAGAGAAACTAAACTAGAATCATATGATCAAGCCTTTATATGCTTTAGACTTAACATGAAACATAACATTAGCTACTGTTATTTTCTCTACCGCTCTCCCTCGACCTGGGACTGTGCCCTAATAAACAAAGCCTCTGACAGCATAGACACAGAACTTTTCCTCGAAACTAGCGCACAAGTGCATGTATTTGGTGACTTCAAGGTCCACCACAGCAACTGGTTTGGATCTTCTACTTACATAGACGCAGCTGGTACCACAACACATAACTTCTCTATATCTCATTCCCTATCACAGATGGTTACGTTTCCAACCAGTTTCCCAGACATGCAAGAACGACACGCATCACTTCTAGATCTGTTTCTGACCAAAGTTCCCGAGGACTGTTTAACGAATGTCCACAGCCCTTTTGGGAACGCTAATCATTCAGTGGTAATGGTTGATATCGCCCTAAACTATAGAGGCAAAACTAAGAGCCAGTGCTCAAAACAACGAAATATTATAAAAAGGCTGACTGGGAAGTCATCAGGGATTTCATCAGGGACGCTTCATGGCAAAATATTTTTTCTCTTCCTGCTAAACATTACGCAAATAAGACCACTAAATGGTTCAAAACGGAAATTGAAGCACATGTTCCCACGCGCAAATTTTATAGCAAACTCCACTCTCCCCAATAGTTTACTTCTACTTGTGCAGCTTCCATAGCGCAAAGACAACGTGCGTACCGCAAATTTTACCGACATAAGTCCAGATCAAACGGACAGAAGTATATAGAAGCCTGAAATAACTCCAAGAAAGAAATGGACAGCTAAGGGAGAATTTACTGAAACCACCAAAAAACGCATCGAAGCACAGAAATTAGGAACCCGTGACTTCTGGAAAATCTACAACAGTATAGTAAATAATGGGCAATCAACAATTCCCCCACTATCCAACAATCATGAGGTTGTTTGCACTGCAACTGAGAAGGCTGACATGCTTGCCAGACGGGTTGCCTCCAACTCCACACTGGACCCTGCAAACCACCCCATCCCTGACTTTCCTTTGCGGACAGACGCCACACTAGACGATCTAAAAATCACCCCTGCTCAGGTGCATGCCATCATGAGAAATCTTGACACTGCAAAAGCATGTGGACCTTATCTCATCTCGGCTGTGCTATTAAAAATGTGTCGCCGAAGTTGCTCCAGTTCTCTCCTAACTTTACAACAATCTTATGTCTCTGCCTGCTGGAAAACTATTCTGTAGTACGTGTTTTCAATAATTCTGGCGAAAGAACTGACTCAGTAAATTATCGCCCCATTAATCTCCCGTCCACTTTTCGCCAAAATATTTGAGATCATAAATTACCAAGCTCTAGTCAATCACCTTACAGATGCTAAACGTCTGACTGACCAGCAATATAGATTTAGGCAAGCCCGTTCCACAGAAAACATCCTGACTGTAATCTCAGAACGTATATACCAGTCACTGGACCAAACGGAGGAGGGTAGAGCGGTATCTCTAGATATATCTAAGGCTTTTGACAGGGTATGGCAGGACGGTGTCACTGGAAGAATAAATAACATGATTAAATCCTTCTTAGATAAGAGAGAAATCCAGGTTGTCCTTGGCGGTCGTACATCTAAACAATATGATATAAATGCGGGAGTGCCTCAGGGATCTATACTTAGCCATCTGTTATTCCTAATATTCATAAATTACCTCCCCGACAAAACTGCCTGTGAGATGGGTATATATGCTGACTACACAACGCTCTATTACAGACACGACAGGAAAACAAATGAAATCATTTTTAAAGAAATGGCAGAAACACTAGAGAATGACCTCCAATCTGTAGTGGAATTGGGACGAAAATGGATGGTCACATTCAATGCTGCCAAGACTAAACTAGTTTCCTTCAATAATTACAAGAAACCTTCTCTACCACCAATAGCAATGACCAATAACTATTTATCTGGAAGTACATCTTTTAAACTCCTCGGTCTAACGTTCATAGGAAACATAAGTTGGAACAATTACATTGAGAACATTGCCAGAAACGCTGCGAAGAAGTTGGGTTCTCTCTACCGTGCGAGAAAGCTATTAACGCCAGAAAGTATCCTATACCTCTCTATAAGGCCACCGTTCGCCCATGTATGAAGTATTGTTGTCATATTTGGGCTGTTGCATCTGCCACTAGTCTCTAGTTCAAAAAAGTGTCGCCGATCTGATAAGTCCTGAACTGTCATCTAAACTTCAGCCTCTGTCCCATCGACGAAATGTTGCATCCCTCTGCCTGTTCTACAGGTAGTTTAATGGTGAATGCTCTGTCTAACTACAATAACTTGTGCTCCCTCGACGTAAATATCCCCGACAAACCCGACAAGCAACAATATCCCACCCCTTCACAGTAGAGATACCTAGATGTAAGAGAGCCTTTTACTCCATGGAGAAGTTCAAGTGCAACATGAACCGACATCTTGCTGCCCAACTCCCTACACAGTACTCCTGATGCTCATGTCCGTGATAGTAGCCCCTACAACAAAGTGTGGCAATGTGCCTTGTTTGGGGTGAAAATGTAAAAAAAAAAAAATTATAAGGAAATAAATAATATTTCCACAGAAATATATATATATATATATATATATATATATATATATATATATTTCTGTGGAAATAGAGTATAACCATATTTTATTATCTCCTTGAAAAATAAAAGAAGTTGATGTTACGTTTACCTCAGTCAATAGTTGGTAAACGATAGAAATGAAAACAATTCCAGGCAGTTCGAAAATAATTCATGAATGGAGATGACTCACGGCTCAAAATTGGGACTTTTCGTTACATGAATGACATCTTTAAAAAATTGGCCAAAAGTAACCAAAGGAAATATCGCGCACGTCTTCTTTTTTTGAAGAAGTAAAAAGCTATTAGACTATAACGGCATCATATTAGCAAACATTTAGGTGCTAATGCAGAGAGTGATCCGCGCTATTTTTAAATCGTATTTGTACATTTAATTAAAGTTTTATGATATTTTTATTCAGTTGTAAGGTTAAATTAGAAAATAGATACAAAACACCCTCCCCTCCTTGTTAAGAATAGCTTTTTAAATAATAACGTTATTATTTCAGCACGGATCACTCTCTGCATGAGTACCAACATTTAGCAAAAGTATATATCTACTTGTATATGTGCGTATGAATTTGTTACTTATGGACTCCGAAACGACAGAGCCGATCTTAAAAATATCACAGATACACTTTATACGGATTAAATTGTTCTTAGTTTTTTTTTTTTATTAGAATGTTCCTTTGAAGCTATTTTCACAGCTGACAATATAGTCGTTTTCAAATCTGATGTTAAAAAAGTTTTTTTGACCCGTCCTCTTGAATTAATAAAGCTTAATTAAAATTCCATAAAAACAGAATTTCTGATCCTGTAGCGTTGCGGTATATAAAAAAAAATGTGACTGTGTTCAATTCAAAATAAAATTTGCTATTTTATTTTTCTCCTTTGGTATACCTCTAGTACGACATAACCACTTTATTGTTCACTGTATCCGAAAATGTAGATGATATATGGTTGCTTTGTAAACACGTACGTTTCAAGATATATGATTGCTTTGTTATTCTTTGTCTCTTAATATATTGTTGCTGATTAATCTCTTGTGTCCCTTTATATAATGTTGCTTTGTAATTTCTCATGCTACTTTATATATTGTTCCTTTGTAATCTATTATGTCTCTTTATATATTGTTGCTGTGTAATCACTTATGTCTTTTTATAAATTGCTGTTTTGTAATTATTTATGTCTCTTTATATATTGTTGATTTGTTATCTCTAATGTCTCTTTAAACATTCTTGCTTTGTTAACCCTCATGTATATTTATATATTGTTGCTTTGTAATCTCCTATATCTCTTTATATATTGCTGCTTTGTTAACCCTTATGTATCTTTATACATTGCCGCTTGGTTAAACCTTTTGTCTCCTTAGATATTTTTGCTTTGTAAACTTGTACGTTCGTTTATATATTATTGCTTTGTTAACCCTTATGTATCTTTATATATTGTTGCTTTGTTAACTCTTATGTATCTTTATATATTGTTGCTTTGCTCACTTTTATGTTTATATATTGTTGCTTTGTTACCACTTATGTCTCTTTATACATTGATGCTTTGTTAACTCCTATCTATCTTTATATATTGTTACTTTATTAACACTTATGTGTCTTCATTTATTGTTTCTTTGTATACTCTGATGTATCTTTATATATTGTTGCTTTGTTAACTCTTATGTCTCTTTATATATTGTTGCTTTGTTAACACTTATGTCTCTTTATATATTGTTGCCTTGTTTAATCTTATGTCTCTTTAAATATTGTTGCTTTATTTACTGTTATGTCTTTTTATATATTGTTTTGTAAACACTTATGTCTCTTTATATATTGTTGCCTTGTTTAATCTTATGTCTCTTTAAATATTGTTGCTTTGTTTTCTGTTAGGTCGCTTTATATATTGTTGCCTTGTTTAATCTTATGTCTCTTTATATATTGTTTTGTAAACACTTATGTCTCTTTATATATTGTTGGTTTGTTAACTCTTATGTCTCTTTATATATTGTTGTTTTGTACACACTTATGTCTCTTTATGTATTGTTGCCTTGTTTAATCCTATGTCTCTTTAAATATCGTTGCTTTATTTACTGTTATGTCTCTTTATATATTGTTGCCTTGTTTAATCTTATGTCTCTTTAAATATTGTTCCTTTGTTAACTCTTATGTCTCTTTAAATATTGTTGCTTTGTTTGCTGTTATGTCTCTTTATATATCGTTTCCTTGTTTAATCTCATGTCTCTTTAAATAGTGTTGTTTTGTTTACTGTCATGTCTCTTTATATATTGTTGCCTTGTTTAATCTTATGTCTCTTTAAATATTGTTGCTTTGCTTGCTGTTATGTCGCTTTATATATCCTTGCCTTGTTTAATATTATGTCTCTTTATATATTGTTTTGTAAACACTTATGTCTCTTTATATATTGTTGCTTTGGTTAATCTTATGTCTCTTTAAATATTGTAGATTTGTTTACTGTTATGTCTCTTTAAATATTGTTGTTTTGTTTACTCCTATGTATCTTTATATATTGTTGCTTTGTTAACACTTACGTGTCTTCATTTATTGTGGCTTGGTGTACTCTTATGTCTATGTATGTATAGTTGCTTTGTTACCACTTATGTATCTTTATATATTGTTGCTTTGGTAACTCTTATGTGTATTTATATATTGTTGCTTTGATAAATCTTATGTCTTTTTATATAGTGTTGCTTTGTTAACTCCTGTGTCTCTTTATATATATATATTTGCTTTGTTAACTCTTATGTATCTTTATATATTGTTGTTGGTAAACTCTTATGCCTCTTTGTATATTGTTGCTTTGTTACCACCTATGCCACTTTTTATATTGTTGCTTTGTTAAATCTCATGTTTCTTTATATATTGTTGCTTTGTTAAATCTTATGTCTTTTTATATACTGTTGCTTTGTTCACTCTAATGTCTATTTATATATTGTTGCTTTGTTACCACTTATGTCTTTTTATATATTGTTTCTGTGTTAACATTTATATCTCTTTATATAGTGTGGCATTGTTTACTCTTATATCTCTTTATATAGTGTTTCTTTTTTAAATCGTATGTCTCTTTATATATTGTTGCGTTGTTACTACCTGTGTCTATTTAAGTATTGTTACTTTGTTAAATCATATGTATCTTTATATATTGTTGCTTTGTTCACTCTTATATATCTTCATATTGTTGCTTTGTTAACACATGTCTTTTTATATATTGTTGCTTTGTTAACTCTTATGTCTTTTATATAGTCTTGCTTTGTATACTCTTATGTCTCTTTATATATTGTTGCTTTGTAAACATGTATGCCTCTTTATATTTCTCTGCTTTGTAAATTCTGATGTCTCATTATATATTATTGCTTTGTTTTCTCTTATGTCTCTTCATGTATTGTTGGTTTGCTAACTCTTGTGTCTAATTACATATTGTTGCTTTGTTAATTCTTATGTCTCTTTATGTATTGTTGCTTTGTTAACACTTATGTATATTTATATATTTTTGCTTTGTTAACTCTTTTGTATCTTTATATATTGTTGTTTTGTAAACACTTATGTCTCTTTATATATTGTTTCTTTTTTTACTCTCATGTCTCTTTATATGTTGTTGCTTTGTTGACTCTTATGTCTCTTTATATATTGTTGCTTTGTTTAATCTTAAGCCTCTTTAAATATTTGTGCTTTGTTAACTGTTATGTTTCTTTATATATTGTTGCTTTGTTAACTCTTATGTCTCTTTATATATTGTTGTTTTGTAAACACTTATGTCTCTTTATATATTGTTGCTTTGTTTAATCTTATGTTTCTTTGAATATTGCTGCTTTGTTAATTGTTATGTCTCTTTATATATTGTTGTTTTGTTAATCCCTATGTATCTTTATATATTATTTCTTTGTTAACTATTATGTCTCTTTATATATTATTTATTTGTTCTCTCTTATGTTTATTTATACATTGTTGCTTTGTTACCACTTATGTCTCTTCATATATTGTTGCTTGGTTAACACTTGTGCCTCTTTATATATTGTTTCTTTGTGTACTCTTATCTCTATTTATATATTGTTGCTTGTTTACTCTTATGTCTCTTTATATATTGCTGCTTTGTTAACACTTATGTCTGTTTATGTATTCTCCTTAGTTAACTCCTGTGTTTCTTTATATACTGTCGCTTTGTTTACACTTATGTATCTTTATATATTGTTGCTTTGTTTCCTGTTATGTCTCTTAATATATTATTGCTTTATTAACTTTATGGGTCTTTATATATTGCTTTGTTTACTCTTACGTCTCTTCATATATTGTTGCTTTTTTAACTCTTATGACTCTTTATATATTGTTGCTTAGACGAGTACACATTATTCATGTGATTAAAATAATCACTCCACCCGTTTTATAGATACCATACAGACACATTTACCAATAATGCTTAGAAGGTCGCAAGTATTGAGCGTAAATTTTATATAAATACATGTGTTATACCTATACGTACATTAAGAAATAATATAATACGCTTTCTTTTTTCCTTTCTCTCTTTCTTTCTTTCCTCCCCCCTCTCTCTCTCCTTTCTCCCTCGCTCTCTCTATATATACATATATGTAGATATAAGAGAGACAGCAAAATATACATGCAGACATATATCTATCTATACATAACTATACACAGCTTTAATATACCATTATTATACGCTAATGTCTCCATTAAGAAATATTTAAATTTACTCCGTAAACATTTACAAACTCAAACAATAACTTACCGTTTTCTTTATAAAAAGTATACAACTTAGAACTGACATGACATATGTGAAATTAATAAGCATTTCTACAAGAAAAAATTCAGTCTTCCTATTGGTAACTCACTTTGTGGAGTACTGGCCTGTCTTTTCTTACAATTCAAAGAATCAAAATGAATGGCTCTCGTCTTGGGGAGGCCTCAAGTTTTGACAGGCTTCTTGGCTTGACCTTTACTCCTGATCTTAAATGGAATACGTACATCAAATCTGTTGCCAAAGCCGCTGGAAAAATGGTCGGATTCTTCTATCGATCCAGTAGATATCTCACTGCTGATGCAATTCTCTATCTATATAAGAGCCAGATACGTCCAAGGATGGAATACTGTTGCCACATATGGGCAGGAGCTTCTAGAAATGACTTTTCCTGCCTTGATAGGGTTCAAAATAGACTTCGTGGCCTGGTGGGAGATGTCCTTTTCTCTTCGCTGCAACCTCTATCTCACAGAAGAGATGTTGCGAGTTTGTCTCTGCTTTATCGTTATTTTCATGGAAAGTGTTCGACTGAGCTTCAATCTATGGTCCCCCCTAGCCAAACTTTCACAAGAAACACTAGACTAGCTGAAAACATTATTAATAATTTTCCACACTCTTTATCTGTGCCTAAACCTAAACATAGATTCCATGATCAAAGCTTCTTTCTTAGAACTGCACGCCTGTGGAATTGTCTTCCGTTTTCCTGCTTTCCAGCTGTCTATAATATTGTTGTCTTCAAGTACAACGTGAACAAGTTTCTGATGAGCCGTTCCACTTAAGTTAACAAATTTACCGAACTTCCATTACTATTGATTACTATATTGTCCTTTTGACTACTCTACACTCTTTAACCCTTATCCTTGAGTGGTCAATCGGCCTTGATAATTGGTGACGCCTATGTAAAAAAAAATCTGGCCCTTTCAATTTTAGATTACTTTCAAACACCGAATATTTTAGATATATTGATGACCCCTTAATTTTTCCTCCTGGAAACATGCACATAAGATACACAAAAATCAAAATTAAACTCAGTTGAACCCTCCATAAAGTGGATCTATTCAACAGAAAACAATTACTCATTACTTCTCTAAGACATAAAATTTAACAATAAATTATCTTTCAAGGTTCACTGCAAAACTACACACAAAATAATTCCATACATTTCTACTCACTCCATAATAACAAAATAAAAATAGACATGAAAATTGATATCTTCATACGTGCCTTCAGAATTTTCAGATCAAAATATCTAGATGAAGAATTAAAAACCTCACAAACATTTTGAAATATTTGAATACCCCATATGTTTTGTATTAACTGCAACGAAAAAAGCCGCACAAATATTTTATAAGACCAAAAAGCAAAAATCATATACACTAGACATTTCTCTCATGAACAGTCATCGTTTATCGATACAATATAATAATAAAACAATTTGTAATATTCTAAACAAACCAAGAAGTTCACTAATACAAAGCACATCACAAACTATAAAACAAATATTCAATACAACAACATATCTAAAAACAAACAAAAAAACAAGTAGTTTCCAATGCAGATATATCCACTGTTCCCTGCCAAAATTGTCACTATATAAGTTGGTGAAACCTAACGTAGATTAGAGAAAAGGCTCAATGAACATAAGAGATATAAGAAATAGCAATACTTTGAATGTATTATTTTCTCAGTCATTGCAGCGTAACTATACTTTAAACTTAAAACAAAATAGTTAAATTTATTTCCAATAAACCGCGACGGATGCTTCTGGAATCAGCGGTTATCGCAAATTAAAGCACCATTTAACAACGCGGGGTTTCTATAATTTACCAGCATTAATAAGCAAACTCTTATGTAAGGAAATGCTTTTATTATAGACGGTAAATGCCCTCACACCATAGATTTAGACACAGCTAAACACTCTTACACCAGAAGAAAAACACTACCTATAATAATTAATACATAAAATCAGTCATTAAATTACATAACAAAGGTACATTCATTTTATGTAAGGTACATATAAACAGTTAAACTATAACGGCGATATTTATTCCAAGAACATAGATATATATTAATATATATATATATATAAATGACACCATATATTTTTATAATGCATATATTACCGGTTATATTACGTTGGAAAATATCTTACTCTCTTCACATCGCTCTGACTCTTTTAGATTTTTAAGGTCGTTTTTTTTTGTCCTGAAATTGAACAAATTCATCTTTTTAATTTCAAATAGGTCAACGACATTTTTCTTCTGAAATGTAGCATATTTTTCACAACTATTATATTTTCAAATATTTTATTGGTATTTTATTTTCTTAAGTTTATTGATCCAGAAGTTTGACAATACAGACAAAAGGTTGATGACCATATAACCTGTTTTGTTCAGTTTTCATCTATTTACATCGTCGGAATACGATTTTCTATTATCCCCATCATATATATATATATATATATATATACATATATATATATATATATATATATATATATATATATATATATTCAGTCGGCAATACCTCAAATACAAACTATACCTCATTTGATTGGCCTTTTATTCTTTTATAATCTTACCTGTTCATATTTGACTTTTAGTTTAAATATTCTAGTGTTCACGTCAATTAAAAAAATGCATTCAAATTGAGGAGGCAAAAAGAAAGTTCGGCTCCTTTAACTTGATTGGCTATTGGTCACCATCAATATATTGTAGTAAAAAGTAAAAAAAAAATAAGGCAGATGAGGGAGAATTCGTCCAGGAAGTGATATAATTTACTATGAGAAATGTGTGCCGATATACAATAATTAAACCATAACTTGGAATTCAACATCATTATCTAAATAGCGACACACATTTCAGTGTATATAGTACAAACACACACACACACACACACACACACACACACACACACACACACACACACACACACGCGCGCGCGCGTTCCGGTGTGTTTCTATTTATAAACTTTCGCCACGACTGTAAGCGCACAGTGTGTATTACAGTGACATAGCATTGGCGCCATTCTATTGCACTGTCTTTTTGAAGTATTTCATGTCAAGTGTCTATTTTGTACTGAAATGGAAACGGCGTTGCTAGTTTGGGATCGACTAATCCGTTTCTGTTACACGCTGGGGATAATTAAAATAGACATTTTGGTGTAGGGAATATTCCAGATGAAGGGCGGATAGAAATGGGATAGGACAAAGGAGAATAGAACAGAGGGAACGGAAGAATATGAAACAGACAGGCAGTGAAAACATGAAGAGGAAAAGGAAAAGAAGGGAGAAGATCAAACTAGAAGAGGAGATATTAGACATAAAAGGAGAATAAAAAGAAGGAAAATAACTAACTACATACACAGGAGAATCATCACTAGTAGGAGAAGTAGTTTTAATATTAGTATTAATTGAAAAAATAAGCACTGAAGCAGAAACTTTATCAGATTAAGGAGAACTGAAATAGATACAATTATAAATTTGGGGTTATATTGTGTATTGATATTCATATTTAAAACTCTTTTTCTAATAGTATTTATTTGCTTTCCTTCGAATGCAAAATGCGGCATGAAGTCGTTTTTAATGTGCGGCAAAACCAGCCACCCCCCCTATATAAGGCTAAATGGGTACTCTGGTAGAAACCAAAAGGGGAGGGGGACTAGTTCCCTCGGGAGGGAACTAGATAGTGACAATTGGTATTAAGGGTTTCGCCTACAAAATTGACCAAAACTGATTTCTCAAGAGCAATGGTCTGATACGTGCGGTTGCGCCCACATATTATTTGGATTTTAATATCCGCCGGAACAGATAATACACTTTGATAACAGAAAAAAGATCTTGGCTCGAGGTCCAAGAAAAAAAGGCGAATCTAATTTCTATTTATTTTAAAAGAAAATAAAACAAATGTTATATATGGATCGTGGAATTGCATCCAACTGCGAAAGATCTAGCTAATTTGCATATTCTTTTAAACATTCATTTTAATAAATTCCCAGTAAGATTTTCGGTTTTCTTATGGGATGATCATCTTTAGTAAACTATTACGTGTAATTATAACCATGTAGGTATTCTATATGATTTACACTTGCGTAGCAAGATTATAGTAAACACACATCTCTTTCTATATATATTTATACATGCGTATATATATATATATATATATATATATATATATATATATATATATATATATAATTTAAACTGCCTATCAAGCTCCTGTCAGTTTTTGATCTAGGGACATCAAACTTTAAATATATAATATATGAACCCATGGGATACTTAACATTTGGGTTTTAGCCGGGGAAAATCGGTGCAAAAGTGTGAAAATTAAAAAAAACAAAACAATAAAAACAATGGAATTTTCTAGGTGAAGGTCGATCGACGGCATTACGAATAGGCAAGCTATGCGTAATTGATATTGGTTCATGCTTTAACTTTTGTATCAAACATGTCTTTATAGCTAAGACATTAATGTCAAAGTAAAAAGGAAATCGTAAGTTACACGTTTTTGTTTCGATTCTCGGTGGTGGCGCTTGAGTCACTTTTTTATTTTTATTTTTAAATCATTACTATATATTGGGTCCAATATCATATAATAATAAATACGAAATCTGTATGTATCAAAATATTATATTAAGAGTATTTTACTACCGGGCAATGCTGGACTGCCTGCTCGTAAAAGATGATCGAAGAGGATCGAAATAAAAACAAGATTATAAAGCACAATGGAGGTGGAAGATGGAGAACATAACAGAGGGAATGACCAAGTAAAGAGAACAGTAAAAAATAAATACTGTATCCTTATTTGAAGAGGACCTTCACAGATAACTTTTCCTGCCTTTACAGGTTGCAAAACCGCTTTTTAACTCTAGTGGACAATGGGTTTCCGCCCCCCCCCTGTTTCCTCTTTAACACAGAAGTGCCGCTGCGAGTTTACTTTGTTCTATTGTTATTTTAATGCCAGGCTCTTCACTAAGCTTCATTCTATGGTCATCTTAAAACGATTTGCACTAAATACTTGTCTATATACAACAACTACCAGTGATATCTCTTATTCGCTCAAGGCATTCAACTAAACAGAAATTCCATTTGCAGTTTTCGTTTCCTAAACCTGTCAGTGTGTTGAGCACGATACCGCGGGCCTGCTACCCAACTGATTATAACATGATTGTTTCAAGTCTAATGTAAACAATTTCCTGTTGAGGCGTCCTCTTAAATAATCAAGCACGACAGAAGTTTAACCATTTTCTATTATGATGATGTCTCAACGGCCACCTTACACTAATTATCCCTTATCGTCCAGTGATTATTTGAATTTGATAAACGGTGACTACCTAGTAAAAAAGGGAGAACATGATAGTGAAAAAATAAAATAATAAGCCATAGTAATTATACTTGTTATAATAATAAACGTAAAAATTGAACAGAAGGAGGATGATTAAAAACGCAGAAGTAGTAGTGTAGGAGCAGCAGCAGCCGTGAAAGTAGAAGTGTGAGTAGTATAGGTAAAAGGAGAAGTAGTAATTGAAGAATTTTACAGAAAATGTAAAGATATATTTAATTTCCAGGATTTGGGCGATTTTTCCATTTTGATACCAAAACCACAATGCCTATTATTTACAATTCATTGAATACAGTGTGGGATATCTGTAATATCCTTGGAACACTATTATTACTGATATTCATTAACGACCTTCCTGATAATATTGTGTCCGTGATGGGCACATTTGCTGATGATGGAACACTCTAAAACATGCACGAGATAAGAACGGATGTACACAAATCCAAGACAATGGCAGAACACTTAGAAAATGACCTGCAGACAATAAATAAATAGTGCCGTAAATGGATGACAACATTTAATGCTAGTAAGACTAAGTTGATTTCCTTTCTTCCAATTACAAAACGTCTCTCCAACCACGGATATCCATGAAAAATTATACCCTACCCGAGAATTCTCACTTCAAACTCCTCGGCTAAACATTCACAGGAAATATAAACTTGAACAAATACATTGCGAAGGCCGCTATGAGGAAGGAGGGTTTCCTCTATCGTGCTAGAAAAATACTCACACCTGAGAGTATCCTGTACCTCTACAAAGCCACCATTCGCCCACATATCGAGGATTATTGTCACATCTGGGTTGGTGCATCTACCACTAGTTTCTTCTCGGATAGGGTCCAAGAAAGAGCTTCCATTCTAATAGGCCCCGCTCTGTCAACTAAGATCCAACCCCTGTCCCATCGCCGCAATGTTGCATCTCTGTCTTTTTTACAGATATTTTAATTAAATGTGCTTTGATGAGTTCATTGCAATGTGCTTCCTCGACGTACATATAGCCGACAACAAAATCACATCCTTTCACTGTTGATGCCTCTAAATGCCAGAAAGTATTCTACTCTAATACCTTCTTCTCTCAGAAAACTAGACTTTGGAATGCTGTTATTTGCCTCCCTAAATGTAGTGATATGCAGTAGCCTAAATGCCACGTAAACCAACATCTTGTTAATCTTTCTTAGTCACGTCCCAATTAGTAGTCTTTTACGTTCACGTAGCGATATGCATTATTTGGTGGTGTATGTGCATAAAATATATATACACAAATGTGAGAGACTGTGAATTCGTATCTTCCACGAAACTGTTAATGAATAGTTGAAATGTACAGATCCATTAAGATCCAAACTATTTCCAACAATATACAATTGGTCAACAAAATTTCACGCTCCCCCATAAAGTTCAAGTTTGTTTTCGAAACGTATGAGCATATAGTTGGACACTCTCGGCATTTGTTTTTTTTTTCTTTTTTTTATGCCGGTAACTGGACTTACACGTTACACAATTATTCCAGAAATTTGGAGTAAGTGGCTTTCTGCCTTATTTTACTTTCAACGCGTGGCGACAAAGCATTTTCTCAAAGTTGGTACAGTTTTTTTTTGTTTTGTTTTTTTAATTTTTTAGATCGACATCTCAATAGACATATTCTACAGCTACGTCGACCGGTAGAATTAGTTAATTATTTTTCAGTTTGAAGGACTGTGGTTCAATTATACCATAGGGTTTGTTTCTTCGCCGACGATTTAAAGTACCAACTCTGCTCAAATAATTATGCATAATGACTCGGTTACCATATGCATTGTACTTCGATATTTAATCAACAAAAGAGACGGTGTGCGTTTAGTCACGTCAATTGTGAAATATCACGAACAAATACTTTCATATAATTTGGATTCATCGGACTACTGTTCTCATCTTGACTGTGATTTTCACAACGTTTCGGTTGATATAACCTCCGATCTTCTTCGGGTATATCTTGTCAAACTCGTGAATACTTCTGTCGAACTCAAGAATTTGAACGGAATTTAGAGCGGAAGCTTTTATTTACATCACGAGGGTATTGTGTTCTTATTCCGTCAGCCACGACTGGATAGAGATCCTAAGTAATTCGCAAATGCAGTTTTTGGTCGCCCACACTGAGGCTTGAACCTTCAACCCTCATAAGAATATCACTTTTTACAATTGATTTTTCAAGTACTTCAACCTCTGCGCCACGGAGTTCGACAAGATACACGTGAAGAAGGTTGGAGGTTACATCAACGGAAACGTTCTGAAAATCATACTCAAGATGAGAATAGAAGTCCAATTAATCGAAATCGTCATCTCAAAAATTCAGAAACGTAAAAATACTTTCAGCATAGTGTTCAGTATAGAATGAAATATTTGTAAAATTTGTATGAAAGCTCCGTGTGTGAAAACCAAATAAAAAAGACAAATACCCTCTTCCCACCACCAGGAGAGCTATAATATTTTCTAAGAAGCTTGTATGTGAGTGTCAGGATGATGCAACAACATATAATGTATAGCATTCTGCATTCAATATCGAAAGCACTAAATTTCGAAAAAAGTATCTGAAAAATGTCGGCGATTACATCGGCCGAAAGGTTGTGAAAATAACAAGCAAGATGAGAATTGTTGTTCAAATAATCCAAATTACAAATCCTTTCCTAAAGAAATCGGTCATAATTACGTTACCATTTCATTTTATACTCTATGTTCTCGAGATATTCTGACTTTCTCCTGAAAAATCCGAGAAGCCGTTAAACAAACAAACCAAAATCGACTTCTATTGTTTGGCCGATATCAAGATGGCCGACTATAAATACTCAAGAAATTATATTTTATTAGAAAGTACTCAAAAAGTGATACGTAGAATAATATAAAAGTATTAAAAAAACGGCAAATAAAACGAAAACAGTTTCAATTGGGAATAAAATAAAACGTGAAATAAAGGCGAACGCATACCAAACAAGAAAATGCGAAATTAAATTATGGAAGCGACTAAGAAAAAACAGAATCGAATTATAAGGTAACGCGCACGCTTGGACTCGGGCATGCGCATTGAAAAGCGTGAAATAAAAATGGCGTTGAGTAGAGTTAAAGTAATGAAAATGAAAAATAAATAAGACGCCGATGAAAATTGTTTTCTTTGGACCAAAAAAAAGATACAAAACAAAAATCCAGGGAGTGAAATAGAAGGTAACATAATTTGCACGTTGGAATAAATTGTACGCATTGTAGGCTTTCATCGGAGAGGATTTTGGTGGGTACGTGTAAAATACGGATTGTGACGAAAGGAAATTGGAATCGGAGTGCGTTTCGGTTGAGCAGCAGGTGAAAAAAAGAAACGGAAGGAAGGGGAGAGGGTAATGAGAATTAAAGAATACTCTCTTTGTTGAGAGGAGAGAAAGAAAAAATAAGTAGATGAAAAAAAGGGAAATAAGTAAGAAATATAATCGATATTCCTAAGATGCGTGTGTTCCGTCTACACGTTTTGCAATGCTAATACTACCTTGAACGTAAACACTTTAAAAAAATACAAATTCCTATTTTATATTACAGTTTTAGAATTTTTGAGACGTGGAGCGATTGTATTATTTAGATTTATCTAACTACTGTTCTTATCTTCAGTGTTATTTGCACAACGTGTCGATCGATGTAACCTATGACCTTCCTCAGGCATAGAAGTCAACTTGTTTGGTAAATGAAAAAGAAAGTGGTAATATCTACATTTACGAAGTTCATTTGCTAAATGTTGAAAATGCATTGACAAAAAAAAGTTAATGAAATCAGTACAAAATATTATTTTTAATTATTTGTGACTAATAAAAACGAGGGATTAAAGTTTAATTAGACCATTAGCCAACTGCAGGTTCTTAAAAGAAACCTAAAAAATTGCGAAAAAAAGTGCCGAAGGAACATAATCACGTGCTCTCTTGTCTTATTCATTTAATAATTTTAACGAGATATTGTTTTTATTTTTTACTAGCAGTTCATCCCGGCTTTGCTCGGGCCCCATGTACTGTTCATAACTTATATATATATATATATATATATATATATATATATATATATATATATGTGTGTATATGTATGTGTGTATATGTATGTATGTGTGTATATATATGTATGTATGTGCACATATATATAATGTATGCGTGTGTATATGTATTTGTGTATATATGTATGTGTGTGTATATATATTTATGTATGTATGTATGTATATATATATATATATATTATAATGTTTGACTCATATCCACGTAACCTACATATAAATTTAATGTGTTTAGACCTAAAATTGGCTGAATAGTTTGATAGAGATCACAAAGGTCAAATCTTTGGAACTTTGCTGGCAGCAAAAAATTTTGCCAAAAACATATCAAAAAGCTTGCTCTATGTCTTAAAATACTTTATGTAAAATTTCAGATGTTTAGACCAAAAATTGTCTGAGTTATTTAGTAGAGACCCCAAAGTTCTTTTAACTTTGCCCTCGATTTTAACCCCATTAACATTTAGTGGTTTGGGCTCAACTCGAATTAAAAAGTTTAATTCATGTCCAAGTAACCTACATCTAAAATTTCATGTGTTTAGACCAAAAATTAGCGGAGGAGTTTGGTAGAGTTTTCAATAGTCAAATCGTTGAGCTTTACCCCTTGACAGCCAAATTTCTGTCGCAAAACTGATTAAGAAGATATTTGCCAAATTTCAAGACTCCTTATGTCAAATCTCGAGTCTGTTGACTGAGAATTGACAAAGTAATTTGGTAGGGAAATGTACACACACAGGCACACCCACAGATTTCACTTTTATAGATATATAGAAATAGATGTGATCTAACATTAGATATGAGACAAATGGTGATCGGGGAAAAGGAAAAAAATGTGATGAAAAGAGACAAGAAAAATATATAGCAAGAAGAAAGAAAGAAAAAAGAGAAAAGAAAAAGGGGAAATTAGTCTATTGATTAAATTCTTTATTTTATTTGCTTCCTTACACTTTCATTTCTGATAGGTCATCGGTTATAAAGATATGCAGATCACTCGAGAATAAGTGTTAATGAGATTGTCAGGTTACAGTAAACTACATCTTATGAAGATTTAGAACAACAGATGCAAGTATAGTACTTGATTATTTCGTCACATGATTCTACAAGATTTTGTAAACATTGTACAACCATCTTGTAGTTAGCCATGAAGCAACCTCGTGGTATTCATTTCACAAATGAGAAGACGGGTGCCTGTAGAGAATCATTTATAAATATGATCATAATTATTTATTCAGCGCATTTCGTGTTGAAATACAATCTGAATCGTAACGGACTAAGAAATCACTATTCCAGACGTGTCGAACATGTAAAGTGTATTTAAAACCTGAGCGTGAGAGACCGACTTTATCTTTTACGGATGTATTGTCGCATCTACTCTTGGATCCATCCGCACGCTATAACTGTTTCCACAGAAAATACTATTTAAAAACTAAAATATTATGTCAGACTTGAGCAAGGGTCGTTTCAAATATAATACTTCGTATTTTTTGTAACTGAAAAACTTGAAGTGCTACGAAGACGAAAGTTTTACGATTAAAATAAGCAACCATTATCTGCTCAGGAATTTATTTCTCTACATAGTCACCATCATTCTCAATACAGTAGTGCCAGCAATTCAATGACGCATCGCTGCTTCTAACGCATGTCAATGACATAGGTTGCGTTCATAGTCTCATACCGTCAATATATCCAAAAAGGATATAAAATCTTTAGGTCAAGAATGCATAAATTCATTCACTTTTACATTGCAATTTGCAATCACCTGGGATCCATTCAGGTTGAATAAAAATTAGGAGGTATTACTTTTGGAACGAGGCTCGTATATATTCAAATGCTACTTCACTTTTGTTTAATGGTGCATTTTACTTCATACCTGAAAGTATCCAATATATTTATATAGCAACTTATCACTCATCCATGGAATGTTGTTGCCACATCTGGGCTGCTAGCCCCAAAACATTGCTCGCTTTCCTTTAGAGAGTGAACAACTGGTACATGTTGAACGTGTAGAAAGCGACCTAAAAAGAGATGGAAGCCTGAAAGTGGAAGTCCATAAATCACGCTATTTCCGTCGAAACAGTTCTACCTCTCTAGGAGTACCGACACCGATGAGATTAGATGCAGGACGCGGCGGTTCATACCAGCCCGGCAGGGTTACAGATATTGGAGATATGTAGCCAATCTATTTCTCTTTTATCTCTCTATTCACCTCTCTATCTCTCTCTTTCATATACAAGGATTTTATTTCTGTTTTTATTCTGTCATAAATACAACTATTAACAACTAAATGCAACTATTAACAGCCAAATACAACTATTAACAACTAAATACAACTACTAACAACTAAATACAACTATTAACAACCAAATACAACTATTAACAACTAAATACAACTATTAACAACCAAATACAACAATTAACAACCAAATACAACTATTAACAACTAAATACAACTATTAACAACTAAATACAACTATTAACAACTGTCGGCCAGGTGTTTCTCGACCAACAGCGATGAATAAAAATCAACAACGCGATAACTGATTAAACCTGGTTAAAAACGAAGATGCAAGGATGTAAAATGTTCAACACACGTGACCGCGTGAATACACAAAAGAAAAGGACTTCCTGACCTAATAGACCCCGAATTGTCTACAAACCGTTTGCCACTGGCGTATCATCACAATAATCAATAAATCTTGATTCTCACATGGACAATTATATCTCGCGTGTTATACAGTGAGCATACCAGACAACATCTATTACTGCACGGAAAATGGAACAACCAAAACTATTGTGTACAACTACAAGGAAATTACGTATAAGAAATATGCACTTTCTCCTTTTTGTCTTTTTCCGTGTAACTGCAGTGAACTACTGGTTACACACCACTGAAATTCTCATGATATAATATCCATGCACCAAGGATTGTTTATAGCGAGTAAATTTTGTGTTTACATGCATGGATAACGCGTAGTGTTGTGGCGTACGACTTGAGATTATCATCACATCGGTTGGCGAGTCTTACAATGAGACAATCCTCCTAGACATTATATACTCCTGTTTACGCCAGTAAATAGAGGGTGTTGCAGGCATGGGGGATAACGTCAGGTGATAACGTCTCTCCTCTTAAAACTATGGTGTTAAGTAGGGTACAACTTGAGGTTATCATCACAAAGAGTGGCGAGTGTTTTAATGAGACAAACCTTCCCAGATATTTTCTCCTCCTGTTTCCTTGGGCAGACAGGCGGTAACTTCCGTTGATGATGTAATTCTTCTTTAAATTATGGTGTTAAGTAGGGGACAACTTGAGATTATAATCGAATAGATTGGCGACTGTTTAATGCGAAATTTTTCTCCAGACATTATCTCCTACTTTGTTCGAGTAGGGGTGATAGGCTGGGGGTTTACTTCCTGTGTTGATGCAATTCCTCTTCAAATTATAGTGTTTAGTGACGACGACTTAAAAGTACTATGACATAGATTGGTGACTGTTTTAATTAGGCAATCCTCACAGGCTTTACCTCCCCCTTTTTATTCTACTGGGGAGGTAAGTGGGAAATACTTTCGGTTAATTCATCAAATTATTGGAAGAAGTGAGGTACGACTTGAGATCATTAAAGTGGTGAATACCCTAGATAGAGCAAGTGTGTTTAAACGCAGCGTGTCATGGAAGAAATAATTACTTTGCCTTTTGTTATTGTCTTATGGTATACGTTACTCAATGAAAAATACCCCATACCTGAGCAACGCTGAGTAGTCCTCCTGGTATGTATTAAACAAAAGAGGATTGATTCTATAATAATACATACGCAATCTTTGTAAATTAAAATATCATGTTTAAGCGTAGTGTACGACCTAGAAACGCCAGGCAACCGGCTAGTATATATATATATATATATATATATATATATATATATATATATATATATATATATATATAGTGCGCTTAACTATGATATTTGGATTAATGCAGATTAAGTATTTGTTATATCATATTGGACCCAATATATAGTGGTTAAGAAAAAGTTAAAAAAATATGACTCGTGTGCCGGAACTGAAAATCGAAACTAAAACGTTTAGATAATTTTTTACTCTTTGCTTTGACGTTTAATCATGGGTTATGAAGACATGCTTGCTGGAAAAGAAAAATTAAAGCATGAACTAATAGCTAATACATTACGCATGGATATCCGTAATCTCGTCGTTCGACATTCACCTGACAAATTCCATTTTTTAAATTTTTATACCTTTTCACGAATTTTCCCCGGCTAAAATCCAAATGTAAAGTTTCGCATGAGTTCGAATAGCCTCTATATAAAATTTCTGTGTGTAGGCCAAAACCTAACAGAAGTTGTGTCGCAATTTTTTTAAAAACAAATGTATATATATATATATATATATATATATATATATATATATATATATATATATATATATATATAGAGAGAGAGAGAGAGAGATTCAGCCACTCTGATGAGTCGTAGACGAGGAAACACGTGTCAGTGGATATTTATATTTTATAATTATTATATATGCCGCTCCCCATTAAAAGGGGGTACCGGATTGGTCAATGGGAGAATTGTTCCCGACAAGCATTTGGGTAGAGATGCACTTTCGTATAAACACTTGAATTCATTCAAGAAAGTATCGCTAACAAAAACAAATAAAAACATCTATCTATCTATCTATCTATCTATATATATATATATATATATACGCATGCATAAACATATATAGAAATATGTGTTTATGCAAATATTACGCAAGTATAAATCATGTAAAATATATGCATGTATACAATTACACGTAAAAGGTAACTGACGATGATTAGCCCATGAAAAATCCAGCAAAAAAAACTAGTATGGAATTAATTGAAATAAATATATAAAGAAATATACGAAATAGCTAGATAAATTTTGCAGATGAATTTAATTCAACGACCCATATATAACAAAATTGTATTTTAGGTTTAAATAAATAGAAAGAAGGGGGTTTTATATGAATATCAATACACACATATATGATTATAGATTTTATTATTATTACAATTAAATTATTATTTACACACACCCACACACATATATATATATATATTAAAATGTTTGACTCTAAAATTCCAAGTGTTTAGACCCGAAATTAGCGAAGGAATTTGGTAGAGTCTACAACCGTCAACTCTGTAAACTTTTACATCTTGGAATCCAAATGCTCGCTCAAAAACTTGTTAAAAATCTTTCTCCATGTCTGAATACGCTTTATCTAAAATTTCAAATGTTTAGACCTAAAATTGGCTAAATTGTTTGCTAGATACCGCAAAGGTCAAATCTTTTGACCTCTGACTCCTTGCTAGCCAAATTTTAGTCAAAAACCGATTAAAAACCTTGTCCTATGTCAGAATACGCTTTATGTAAAATTTCCAATGTTCAGACCAAAAATCGGCTGGGTAATTTGGTAGATACCGCATAGGTAAATTTGTTTTTTAAATTTGGCCCCGGTTTTTACCCATTAACATTTATTGTTTTGGGATCAAATCAAATTAAAAGAGTTTTATCCATGTCCAAGTAACCAACATCTAAAATTCCAAGTGTTCAGACCAAAAATTGGCGTAGGAATTTGGTAGAGTTTTCTAAGGTCAAATCGATGAACTTTGAGCACTTGGCAGCCAAATTTATAGCCCCAAACCGATTAAAATAGATTTTTCCAAATCACAATACAATTTATGTCAAATCTCACGTCTGTCAACTGAAAATTGACAGAGTAGTTTAATAGGGAGATGTATTCACACAGACATCACACAGACAGACGCCTTTTATAGATATATATAGATTTGTACATGAATATTTTTATATCCGTACACATGCATCTTTCAATTTATAAAGTATCACGTGTGTGGCAGGTTGCAGCCGACGCACCAACCTTATAGACTATACCATAGATCGTGATTACATCTGACTAGTAAATATAAAGGACACATGTTTCCTTTAAAGGGACTTTAGTATATCCTTGCGCAAGCATAACTGTACAAAATCGTATAATTCATTCAGAGAATGAAAATGGACATAGTGATATCTCTTTGGATAGGAATTTTCTTGTAAGCATTTTTATTCAGATTTAATGGCCTCTCAGACGCTGATATTTGCCTTAATCACAAATTTATTCGTGTGTTTAGAAATTAGATTCACGTCAGATGCAGACTTGTGGAGCGCATGCGCGTTGCCTGCCTTAATGGCCGACCAATTACAGTGGCGTGTTTCCTTCCCCTGATTTTATTTGACGATAAAAATTCCGCCTACCGCATAACGCCCACTAAATTCATCCGCCGTGCAATCATTAAGTCCTTCGATTTTTATTATCTCCTGTATCCAAAAACAAAGACACATAAAACATATTTTATGACCTCATGCAAATTAGGACAGCTCTAATTTCCAAATCCCTTTCGTACTGTTTACTCAATTAGTCAGTTTTATTTCTTATTTTCGGATCTTTCTGGTGGATAGATTTCTGGTGCAAAGATATCTGGTTCTGTCAAAGTTAGAAATTTCGCTCATGTCGAATTTTGTAGAACCCAGGAATATTTTATAAGATATGCTCATGAATAATTATGGGAATAAATAAATGGCTTCCTGGTGTAAGAGAAAATGCACTTTAGAATAATCAGTTCTAACGCACAGTCTTCTAGAGTTTGAATGTTCAATCCTTGTTAAAAGCGATGCTAACAAAAATATATTTTAAGCTGTATTTAAGATTCATTCCTGCATATGGATGAAATACATCTTGTGTTAAACAAGGTCGATAGCCATTAGTCGCGTGCTCTCGTGTAATGAATGAATGCGTGAATGTAGGATTGACATGGAATTCTTAAAGATAAACTAAAATGACCGAAAAATGGGTTGAAATAACTTAAATAAATAAAAAGTAAAATGACTTAGAACGACTTTAATGAACTTAAGGATGAATTGACTGACCTTAAGAATGACTTGAATGCTTAAAAAATAACTGGACTCCTTCAAAAACAACTAGAATGATCTGAAGAATGACTTGAATGGCTTTGACTGACTGGTTGTAAAGTGGGTGATCATTTTACATTAAATTAAAACAGAAAAGTGATCCCCCAATTTATATCACAATAAGTACAGCATGTAGTAAGTCAGATACTACACTTTGATGTATTTATCTGCTCCCCAACTGAGAAAATTAGGCACAAGGCCGATTTTTAAAGTGAGGAGTGAAGGGAAATGGATAGTGACAATTGGTATAAAGGGTTTCTCCTACATTGATCAAGGTCTTATATGTGAGGTTGCCCCACACATATGGTCTTTGCTTACAGTATCTGCCGGAACAGATACTAAACTTTGATCTTGGCCAAGAAACACTTAGAAAGCTAAGGACAGCATCTATTAACAACAAACCTTTGATCTTAACCAAAAAGGCAAAGCACAAAAGTGTTACGGACAGACCGACCGGCGGACCGACGGAGTGACTTATAGAGTCGCTTGCGCGCGACTAATAAAGAGTATATGTACAGCTAAAACCTCTCAAATTCGAAAATCTAGCGAAGCCTAGTGATGATTACACTGGCAAAGTAAGTAGAAGTGCGAATAATCCAGATACTACAAATATATAAATAAAAACAATGTAGGTGCTTCTGCATTTATCGACCCGGGATTTTTACGAAGTTACTCGGGTGTACCCCGCAGGTGACAAGAAAAAAAACCCCCACAAATTGTTACAACTTCCCTCCCTATGTTAAGAATGGCGAGGTCAATTACAATTCATTAAGTACTTGCGTCGGGGATTACCCGGCTTTGCCCGGACGGAAAATACACCTAAATATGATATTTTAATTTGTCTAGATTTCGTATATATTATTATAGAATCATGATTTCAGAAGTTAAAACAAAAGTACTTGGGTGCTATCAGCTAGAACTGAAATCAAAGACAAAACTGTGGCATTCAAAGCTGGTGACGTTACCACTGTGAGAATATGAAACGCATATTAATTGATTATAAATAAAGTAGGATGAAAGTACAAAATTTACAGCGATTTTAAAAAGTTTGGATCCTTTTGATCTCTTAAAAACTATTTTAACAGGTTAAAGACCGATAATAGCACGGTCCATTAAAATTCCAATCATGTAAATCCCCCAGCGCCGCACTGCGACTTTTAGTTTCGATAGTGATAGAACATTTTGAGATAAACAGACAGAGAGTGAGTTTTATAAATACGATCTTATTGAAAATAAATGTCTTAATATCCAGAAAACCACTTGTCGACCGTTTCCGGTTCTTTCCGTCATCTGCCGGCCACATCCGAGTATCTTCGTGGAAATTGCGTGTTCATAAATACAGAAGGAACACAAAAGAATCACCCCCCCCCAACATTTCAGGAACTCTTGAGTGTACGAGTAGATAGACTGTTGTAAATGAGTCTAATATTTTATCAGATATGAGTCTTTGCGGGTTTTTTTTTTTTTGACATTATCTCCTTTTCAGTTATTTGACGTTGAATCTTGTTTATTTCTGCAAAAGGTATTTATACTTCAAATTCTTTACACCGTTAAATATTTTTTATATATGTCGTGTTTTTACAGCATATCAGACCTTTTTCCATTATTTAACGCTTAATCCAGTAATTCTTCAGAAAAAAATAATCTCTGCTTACTTTTGTTTATATCTGAAAATCGAAGGACGTTTGGCGTAATTATTTTTGAGAAAAATTATTTTTTTGTTTTGGCTTTGGAGAACATCACGGGGTTTTACAACGAGTAAGAAAAACAATAAAATTAATATTTAGTGAATTTCAGCTAAGGAAGCCAGTATCTCCAGGTAGTATGATCTAGTATAACAAAACACGCGTGTTCGAAGAAGAATATTCTGGAGATTAGTGTTCGAGACGTGGACGGAGTTCAGAGAAGCACGTATTTCAGACGTGTTCGAGGCGTAGCAGATTCGGAACATGTCTGAGACACGAAAGAGCATAAACGAAAGTGTTCGAGAAACGAGAGTTCCAAGTGGGATTCGTGACCTGTTCAAGACGCGTGGGTGGTGTCAGAGCAGAGAGGAAAAGTCACAGACGGCCGGAAAACGCGAAATAAATTGCTTAAATATTTAGACAAACATTGAGTTGTATGAAATACCAGTGTTTTGTTTATAAAAATGCGAGGTGAGTTGTTACCTTTCTTCTCTTCCTTGCGAATAAGTCTACAACGTGTTGGATCCGGTAAATTGAAGCCGTTAAAATGGTGTACAACGTTATAGATGCTTCGAACCTAATCAGAATCCTGTACAAAGACTTATACAAATAATTCTTGTACACATTTATAAGTTTACAAAATATTTTTTCGCACCGTAATTTTGAAATTCATATATATCTCATTTGAACTTTGCCTTGTAGGTTCTATCTTAGTACATTTGCATTGATAAAACGAAATTAAATTCATGTTTATTCTAAAGAGTATGTTTACTGCTTATTCTATGTATTCCTGTTTAATATATGTGTGTCTGTTAATATTTTTCCTTTGATCTTTCTATATATAATTATGTATTAATAAATATGTAATTATTATTTAAACACTATACGTTTTATTATTTCTGAATCATCAATATATATGTATATATATATATATATATATATATATATATATATATAAAATAAAAAGGAACAAACCGTATTATGCGTTCATCAACGTTTCGTCTTTATTCCGAGACTTCCTCTTGATGAATGTTATATATATATATATATATATATATATATATATATATATATATATATATATATATATTATGTAATATAATTTATATACCTCTACTATTATATAAAGGAACTTCGTCTACGTGTCCGTGTACTTGTTTCCTATAAACTCCAAAACGGTTGGGCCGATTTTTTTTTTTGAAATTTCAACCAAACATACCTTATGTATCTTAAAATGGGCTTATATAGGTTTTGAACCAGCATGTCTCCAATAATTATCGAAAATCGATAATCGAAAAAAAAACATTATATGGGGAACGGCCCGATCTAGACATAAGTTGTGACTTTTGCACAATTTAACATCAGGAGTGCATTTGAGAAGTTTTATCACCTCACAAGCAAATGTTTCCGGCGTATAAAATCAACAGTATGTCCTTTGATATGACAGGGGTGGGTTCAAAATAAAATATTAGGTCTGGTTTGTCTAATTTTTAACTTTGATTTTAGCCATTATATATAAAAATAATTTTATTAAAATCAACAGTATGTTCTCTATTTTATCGGTGGGCGAAACATTCGTTAATCTTATCGAATATATATATATATATATATATATATATATATATATATATATATATATATATATGTGTGTGTGTGTGTGTGTTTGTTTGTTTTTTTACGGCATATTAACCCTTTTCAGGTTATTTAATGCCGAATCCAAAGATTTTGAAGAAATGTTTTTAATAGAATATATCTGTTGTTTTCAAATCGGTTTCTATTCAACCCATAGTTGGGACCCTAACAGGTACTACCACTCCGGGTCAGAGTGGACCTGAGAGCAATGCCAATTAAAGGGTGGTTCCACACTCTCCAAAGCCCGCAAGCTGGGACCTCACCACTGGATATAGTTTAAGGTCATATCCAGAACCACGTATATATATATATATATATATATATATATATATATATATATATATATATATATATATATATATATATAATAAAAAAAACAATGGTGGTCCAGTATCTCAGTTGAATTCAGGATGCGGCCACTCAAAACAACTGGAAGAAACACTTAAGTCAGTGTTTGGCTCTTTACCAAAAAGGCCAAGCACAACAGTGTTACGGACAGACCTACAGACGGACCGACGGAGTGAAAAAAGGTGGGTCAGTGCTGATCACAAAAGGACCTTATCACGGAAGTGGATGATTGTCCAACAAGCGGAGAAACGCATCTCGCTATTGGTCTGGATGCTATACCGATAGAGCTCTTGAAGAAAGGAGGAGAGAACATACAATCAGTTGTACTCAATCTGATTCATGTTAGGAAGGTGTCTCGATTCCACAAGATTGGATAGATGGTAGTTTGGTGTCCTTATTTAAGGGCATGGACAGCAAGTCATAATGTAATAATTACCGTAGCATTACTCTCCTTGAACCAATCTGAAAGGTGTTAGCCAGACTTCTTAACAGAATGCTGACTCACGCATGTCCGTCAATTTTACCGAAAACACAGTGTGGATTCGTTCAGGAAGAGGTACTACCGATATGAGCTTCTCGGCCAGTCAACTATATAAGAAAGATTTCGAACAAACTTTCGTCTGTATCACGTCTTTATAGACATAACCAAGGCCTTTGGCACTGTTAAAAGGTAGGCCATGTGGAAGGTACTTAGAAAACTTGGGTGTCCATCCACATTCATTCGCATGCTAAAAGAACTACATCGTAATATGAAAGCATGTGTTACATCTAATAAGAGACTATCAGAAAAGATCGCTGTTGATAATGGTTTCAAGCAAGGTGATATACCTGCCCCGACACTCTTCTCAATATATTTTGCAGTTCCAGGACTGTGACACTAGGGTTGACTTGAGGTTCAGTACCACTGGTAGAGTGTTCAATCTGAGGAGATTTAATACCCGCTTGTACGTGCATTGTTATATGCTGATGATGCTGACCTCGTCACTAACATTGAAGAGGACATGCTGTTGCTTATAAACAGATTTTCAACAGCATGGTCTTCCTCTGGTCTCACTGTAAGCTAGAGGAAGATCTAGGTGATGTTCAGTCCACCAATGTGTGTTTCGTCGACCGATGGGTGTTCCGTAAGGCGAACCTAACAATTATATTGATGGCACCAGATAAGATGTCCTTGACATATTTGTTTATCTTGTTGAGGGATGGTTTGCTGGTTACTGAGATACATGCTCACATCCAGAAGGCTTCTGTTGCTGTTGGCAAGTTGATAAAGCGGGTATGGCGTGACAGATATGTTACTTATTCGATCAAAGTAGCAGTTTATCAGGCATGTGTGCTAACCACCCTTTTATACTCATCAGAAACGTGGACCATTTATCAACACCAATTGAAATGTCTTCAAAGATTCCAGCAGGGCTGCTTAAGGATAATCCTTAACATAAAATGGCAATCAATGGCACCAGACACTGCTGTCCTTCAAGCATTGGAAGCATAATAACCAACAATCATATGCACTTGGCTGGAGACGTTGTCAGTATGGATGACTTCAAATTACCAAAGCCCTGTTCTATGTCGTTCTGGCGATTGGCAAGAGCTCACAGCACAAACCAAGGAGGAGATTCAGGGACTGTTTGAAAGACAATCTTAAGAAGCTTTGCATAAATGTTGAAAGATGGGATGAGATAGCTGAGAATAGGAGTGAATGGCGAGGAGTTGTCTCGGAGGAGTGCAAGGTATTGGAGACAAAGAACTTCGAACAAGCATAACTGAAGAGAAATCTGCGTAAATGTTTTGTGAAGGAGTTGGAAGCTGGCGGGGATGGATGGAAGTGTAAGACATGTAAGCACATTCTACTGTTCAAAGCCAGGTATGTGAACCACGCGAAGTCACACAAAAAACGCCCAAGTGTACCCTTGCCTTCGCGACCAGATGTGTAGTGTGTGGCAGGAAGTGCAATTCGACTGCAAGGCTAAGGAGGCGTATGGTTGTGCACAGGGCCACTATACCACCGAGTAGTCCAGTTACCTCAGGCCAGTCATCTTTGCTTCAGGCCATGAAAGAAAACTGCAGGTTTGAGGCGCCACCTTCGTGGCCATATTAGATTAAAATTTAGACTGGTGAATGGGGTTGGTGGTCGGGTTCTTGTTGGGCAGGACGACAGTCATCGCCTAAGATGAAGCAATCATAATATGTGTGTATGTATGTATATGTTTGTATATATATATATGTATGTATGTATGGATTTATATATGAATGGATGTATGGATTTATATATGTATGGATGTATATATATATATATATATATATATATATATATATATATGCATATGCGTGTCTGTATATGCATTTATGTGTATGTATGTGTGTATATGCATATATATGTATATATGTATATATTCATGTTCATGTGTGTATGCATGTATATAAATATCTGTATGCATGTATATGTATGCATGCATGTATATCTGTGTATGCTTGCATGTGTATCTATATATGCATGCTTGTATATATATATGTACGCATGTTTGTATATATATATATGTATATATGTATGTATGCATGTATATATATATATATATACCTGCATGTATACATATATATATGCATATATGTATGCATGCATGTATATATGCATGCATGTATATGTATGTATGCATGCATGTGTATGTATATATATGCATGCATGTATATATGTGTGTATGTATGCATTTATATATGTATAAGCATCAGTATAAATTCGGAATTATTAATATATATATATATATATATTATATATATATAATATAATATACTGCAAGCTTCAGTTCAGTCCCTAAAGGCAATGGATACCCGCTGTAAGGATAATTTTGAGGCAATAGTTGCACAATTTCCAACTACACGTATCCTGAATTGGCACTGTTTGCGTCCAGTGACAAGATGAAGCCCAGGAAGACTGGAGATAATGCCGAGACAAGCAGAGAACACATTTAGTACCTGAAATGCCCAAATCGTCAAACATTTTAGTACTGACCAGGCTTAACGTTGCTTAAATTCTGATGATCTAACGGGAACTTGTGTTTCAACTTGTTTTTCTTTTAAATTATATATATATATATATATATATTTAATGTTATATATAAATATATACATTTAATGGATATAAACATGCATGTAATAAGTAACTAATAAAATCTATCCGTAGGCTGACTTCATCAACATAATATGCTTTCAAACATTTGAATTCGAACTTCACACTGGCAACTGATTCTATATAACTAGAAATGCAAAATATAATCAATATCTCACCAAGGTCGATTAATACCTTCTTTAAAATAAATTGCGTTTATCATTTTGATTATGAAGGAGTCGCTATTTACTTATTTTACCCGCGAGGCTTGATTTAAACAAAATATCGAATTAAATGTAAACAGAATTCAGCTGGATTGAGACAAAAAGAAATTGTTTCATTTTAGAATGATGTCTTCTTCTTTGACCGAGTTCAGAAAAAGATGATATCAACATAAATGTGAAGAAATACATTGACGGCATTGCAACGACTGCTGCTGAGAACGTGGCCTCTATCGACTGTGGTCCTGGATATGGCCTTAAACTATATCTAATGGTGAGGCCCCAGCTTACGGGCTTTGGGGAATGTGGAGCCATCCTTTAATTGTCATTGCTTCCAGGTCTACTCTGATCCGGAGTGGTAGTACCTGTTAGGGTCCCAACTACGGGTTGAATATAAACTAACTCGAAAAAAATATATATATTCTATAAAATTACGGCCACCAGCGTCTATTTTATATACATACAAGGCTACAATTCGTCCATGCATGGAGTGTTTATTGTCGCTATTCACTTACTCTTTGACAAAGAATTTAAGATCTTTTAAGTCTCATAATATCGGCCAAGCTTCAACCCCTATCCCATCTCCAAAATATTGAATCGCTGTGTCTGTTGTATAAGTAATTTAACCGTATATACGTTGAAGAATTCATAACATTTCCTGCTATAGCTGGTCATTTGAACCTGAAATCATAAGAATTGGTCAGTCTTCGCAGAAGATGTATGACAATAACATGCTGAATTATCTAGAGTCTACAATAATTTTAAATGCATGTAATAAAAAATCTAGAAACTTACACTTACTGAAAGCAGGTCGAAATACAAAAGAATCCTCCCTGTATGAGCAACAGCGTGTGTAATTGTGTTGCAAGGTTGCGCAATCACCAACCATACCTCTCCTGAGTCGGCACTGTTTGAGTCCAGTGGCAAGGAGGAGACCAGTAGAACTGGAAACAATGCCGAAATAAGCGAAGATTACATACAGCACCTGGATGTCACAGGTTGTCACTCATCTGATACTGGCCAAACTCATCGTTTCTTAACTTCGGTGATCTGACGGGAACCGGTGTGTCAAACGTGATCATACCGTATTACCAAAAAAATGCTGCCCATAAAAGTTGTCCCTAGATGCTGAAAATCTTCTACAGTAATTTCTTTTCTTTAACTCGGACAGCTAGACTTTGATGTTCACTATTCATTATGCACTAAGCTATATAAGTTTAAACGTTTTGTGGTCAATAAACTAGCAGCACAACTCTCCACGGTACTCTGTTAGATATGATCCTAAACAGTAGCCCCTTACATTCAGAATAGTAATATATCTTGTTTAGGGTTAAAAAGCGTAAAACGCAATCAAAACTGACACATTTTTTCTAAAAAAAAAAATAATAAATAAAAAAAAAAAAAGGGTTATATTTATTTTTTTTGTCGTGTATGGGTATATATTCGGTTTTTCGCGAGATATAGTTGTTCAATGAAGTAAGGAAATATATCGTCAAATATCACTCGCATCCCTCAAGGAAAGCTTCGGGTTTCTTTTTTATTATCCGCAAACAATGTCCAACGATGCAAGAGTTATCGTTCTGTGTTTGTTCACTAAAATAAAGAAAGGGAAACAACGAAATAGAAAACAAGAAGCGAAAGAACGGGATAAAGAAATTGAATACATTAAGGCGTGTCGGATGCATATCTGACGTGTAACTGTCTTGAGGCCTAACGGCTGATATTTGCTCTCAGGCGAACCCTGTGTTCCATGATTTTTGCACAGATCAAATTCCCTCATAGAGTCGAACCAAGCGCCCCCGGACGCATCAGCTGAGTTCTACGCTTAGCTGTGAACGCCCAAATCCACTGGGAAGCCATCAAGCTCCAGGCCGTTAAATCGATAAGCGAAATCCTTCAAAAGCTTCATTTAACAATATGCAGCAACCTCTACGAATAAACGGATTCAAATAGTTGTCACCAAACAACGCACACCAAATACACACGCAAGCTGATATATACCTTGTTATAGATTTCAACTTATCTCACTTATATATATATATATATATATATATATATATATATATATATATATATATATATATATATATGAAATTTACAAAACTCACGTTGTCTGTCCGTCTCTCAACGTATTTTTCTTTTGAAATCACTACGAGATATTGGGTGTAATATAGTAATAGATACTTGGCACTATAATTATAGGTACGCCATCGGCATGATTTAAATTATAGCATTTTACGACGAGACAAATATGGCGCCCTATCAGCATATATACATATATGTATATATATATATATATATATATATATATATATATATATATATATATATGTGTGTGTGTGTGTGTGTGTGTGTAAGACACGCAGAGAACACATTTAGTACCTGATATGCATGTTTATATATATGTGTAATATATACCAGATATGCATGTTTATATATATGTGTAATATATACATGTTTATACATATAATATATATAATGTTTATATATATATAATGTATATATATGTATATATATATGTATATATATGCATATATATATGTATATATATGCATATATATGTATATATATGTATACATATGTATATATATGTATATATATATGTGTATATGTGTATATATATGTATATATATGCATATATTTGTGTATATGTATAAACATGTATATATATGTGTGTATATGTATCTATGTATATATATATGTATATAATATGTGTGTATATGTATATATATGTATATGCATATATGTGTATATATGTATATGTATATATGTATATAATATATGTGTATATGCATATATATGTATATATATGTATATATATATGTATATATACGTATATATATGTATATATACGTATATATATATATTTATATATGTATATATATTTACATACGTATATATAAGTATATATGTGTATATATATGTGTATATATATGAATGCATATATGTATATATATGAATGTATATATATATACACATATGAATGTATATATATGTATATATATGAATGTATATATTTATGTATGTATATGTATATATATGTATATATATATATATATATACATATATATGAATGTACATATATATGTGTGTATATATATATGTATATATATATATGTATAGTTATATATATACTAGGAAAAGTACACGTCGTTGACTGGGTTCAAAAACAGCCTACAGAAAATGGACTCTGATTTATGAAAGTATGATAGGTTATCAAAAGGAAGGGTTGTAAAAAGGTTGCTTCGAATATGGGGGTATCAAAACCAAATCAAAATATGATGAAAGTAAAAATAAAGTAGATAAACCCCATAATTTATTATACCATACCTGTTCACACTTAAACACTTATATTATTTTATTACATTTTTTATTACATTTTAACCCCAAACAAGGCACATTGCCACTTTGGTGTAGGGGGCTACTATCGGGGGCAACAACTACTGGGGTACTATGTAGGTGGTTGGGCAGCAAGATGTCGGCTCACGTTGCTCTTGAACTTCTGCACGTCAGTATAGTTGGAGAAGCAGGGACCTGGAATGGAATTCCAAACTCTAGCAGTTCTGGGGAAGAAACTACTGGAGTAGAAAGATCTTTTACATCTAAGGATCTCTACAGTGTGGGGGTTTGATTTTGCAGCCTGTTGGGTGTGTCGGGGGTGTTCACGTCGTGTGGGCACAAGTGGTTGCAGTTCGTCAGAGCATTCCCCATTAAAATACATGTAGAACAGGCAGAGAGATGCATTGTTTCGTCGATGGGACAGAGGCTGAAGCTTAGATGCCAGTTCAGGGCCTATCAGATTTGCGACTCTCTTTTGAACATTGTCAATGAGCGAGAGACTAGTAGCCGATGCACCAGTCCAAATATGACAGCAATACTCCATACATGAGCGAATAGTTGCCTTAGAGAGGTACAGGATACTATAGGGTGTTAGTAGTTTTCTAGCACTGTAGAGAGAACCCACCTTCCTCGCAGCGGCCCGGCAATGCCCTCGATGTAATTGTTCCAACTCATGTTTCCTGTGAACGTCAGGTCAAGGAGCTTGAAAGACGTACTCTCAGATAAAGAGTCGTTGGCCATTGCTATAGGTGCTAGAGTAGGTGTCTTGTAATTATTGAAGGAAACTAGTTTAGTTTTGGCGGCATTGAACGTGACCATCCATTTTTGTATCCATTTCACTACAGATTGGACGTAATCCTCTAGTGTTTCTTCCATTTCTTTAGATATGTGTTCATTTGTTTTCCTGTCGTGCCTGTTATAGAGTGTGGTGTCATCAGCATATATACCCATCTCAGAGGCAATTTTGTCGCGGAGGTCATTTATGAATATCAGGAACAGTAGAGGTCCAAGGATAGACCCCTGGGGCACTCCCGCATTTATATCATATTGTTTAGATGTACGACCGTCGAGGACAACCTGGATTTTTCTCTTATCTAAGAAAGATGTAATTATTTTTATGAAGTATTCTACCAGTGATGCCGTACGATCTAATTTTCCTGAGGAAACCCTCATGCCATACCCTGTCAAAAGCCTTGCATATATCTAGAGCTACAGCTCTGCCCCCCCCGCTTTATAAAGTGAATGGTATATACGTTCAGAGATTACAGTTAGGATGTCTGCTGTGGAATGGGCTTGTCTAAATCCATATTGTTGGTCAGTCAGAAGTTTAGCATCTGTAAGGTGATGGACTAGAGCATGATTAATTAAAGTCTCTAATATTTTGGCAAAAAGTGGGAGGAGGCTAATGAGACGATAATTTAATGGGTCAATTCTTTCGCCAGAATTCTTGAATACTGGTACCACAGAAGCAGTTTACCTACAGCCCGGAAAGCAAGCTTCATTAAGGCATTTGTTGTAAAGTTTGGAGAGAACTGGAGCTACTTCGGCTGAGCACTTTTTTAATAGCACAGCTGGGATGAGATCGGGTCCACATGCTGTTGAAGTGTCAAGTTTTTTATGATAGCATGCACCTGAGCAGAAGTGATTTCTAGATCGTCTAGCGTGTCGTCTGTCCGCATAGGAAATTCAGGGGGTGGTTGGAAGGGTCCAGTGTTGAGTTTGAGGCAAACCGACTGGCAAGCATGTTAGCCTTTTCGGTTGCTGTGCAAACAATCTCGTGATTGTTGGTTGGTGGGGGAATTGTTGATTGCCCATTATTTACTACACTGTTGTAGATTTTCCAGAAGTCATGAGTTCCTAGTTTTTGTGCTTCGATGCGTTTTTTAGTGGTTTCCGTAAATTCTTTCTTAGCTCTCGCTATTTCTTTCTTAATGTTACTTCTAGCTTCTATATACTTCTGTCTGTTTGAACTGAACTTATGTCGGTTAAATCTGCGGTCTGCATGCTGCCTTTGAGCAATGTCAGTTGCGCAAGGCGAAGTATACCACTGGGGAGAGTGGGGCTTGCTATAAAATTTCCGCATGGAAACATGCGCTTCGATTGCAGTTTTGAACCATTCAGTGGTCTCGTTTGCGCACTGTTCAGTAGGAAGAGAAAAGAATATTTCCCCATGGGGCATCTCTGATAAGATCTGTGATGGCTTCTTAGTCAGCCTTTTAATAATATCTCGTTGTTTTGAGCACTGTCTCTTCAGTTTTGGCTCTAGAGTTTAGGGCGATTTCAACCATTATCACTGCATGATCAGCGTTTCCAAGTGGGCTGTCGGCATTCGTTATACAATCATCAGGAACTGTGGTCAAAAACAGATCTAAAAGTGATGCATGTTGTTCTTCCTGGTCAGGGAAACGGGTTGGGTTGATCTCTAATCAAAAACTTTCTTGAACTTTGTGACATATTTCCATTCTATGGAGGTCAGGTGCGAAGGAACACCCCATAATTTTATTATACCATACTTCTTCAAACTGAAACATAATTATCAAATATACTTACGTAGATAGATATGAAACGTCTTTATTAAAGTGTGTGCCTATTCTCATTCTATGTACCGTCCCTATTTATGTTAACACATACTTATCAAAGTATTCTTATGGACATCTATATCAAAAACAGTTGTAAACTTTTTTAAATTTTTTTATTTCCATAGTTTCTGAACCAGGCGCGTGCGCAGACCCCACAATTTTAATGAACCACCGCTCTGCCAGATCAAACATACCCATTCCTGTGTCTCGATACGTCTTCTATCATTATAAGTAATCAGTTTCATAAAATAGTCAACCATATAGGAGCCTATTCGTGACCAGACACACGAACACACACACATACACACACATGCATTCAGCTTTATATTATAGATGTATATGTATATATATGCATATGTGTATATATATGTATATATATATGTATATGTATGTATATATATGCATATGTATGTATATGTATGTATATATATGTATATATATTTATATGTATATATGTATGTGTATATATATGTATATATATATGTATATGTATATATATGTATGCATATATATATTCATATGTATATATGTATGTGTGTATATATATATATATATATATATATATATATACGTATATATATGTATATGAATACATGTGTATATATATGTATATGTATGGATGGATATATATGTATATGTATATATGTATGCGTATATATATGTATATATATATGTATATATGTATATATATTATGTATATATATCTATATATATATATATATGTATATTGTATATAAATTCGTATTCATGTCTGTTTGTTTGTTACGAAATTTGATGAATATATACAAAATGTCTATTACTTAAACTTTTCATTCATTCCTATATATAATATGATTATTGCTAAATCTACGATTAAGAAGTGACGCCATTCACATATTACATTAAGAAAACTCGATTGTATTAAATAGCGGTGTGTTAGTTATTGTTTATAGTAAGAAAAAAGTTTTAAGTGTTCTATTTTATTATTTAAATTTGATTCGTAATGATAACATGTTAAATTTAATTTATTTTTACCGACATCGACTTTTTTTTTATAAACAGGTTTTAGTTATTTCCTATGGGGTCGAACCTTTTTCTTATTATTTTTGCTTTCTTTTTCGGCGGATATTAAAACTAAAAACTTTTAAGCATTATTTTTGGAATCAGTGTAAATAAAATTATTTTTTTCATTTCGCAATTAACGTTGTGGTCCATTGGATTTCTATTTAAAAATAAATACACAATCTAATTCAACTACGACTCTTCATTTAAAACAAAAACAAAACCAAAAAAAACTTTCACTTGGGTTTTTTACCAGCTGTTTTTACTTCACAACTATTTAACATCGTAACCGCTATTTTTTTCTTTTAATAACACAATGTCATAACTCATGATTTTTATGACATAAAAATGTGGATTTCGGTTAACATAAATTCTTTTTTGGTACTTATTTATTTACAGAGTGTTTTAGTTGTAACAAACCGGAAACAAAACTGTCTAGATTGAGGTAGCATAAAAGAAATACGCTTAAATTGGAATATAGTCTTAAACAGTTGCTCAATATCCAGAGAATAGCATTTCTTCGTACTCCTTCTGTCGAAATATCTGGTGGAGAGTTTATCACCTACTTCTTATTATTTTCGTGGGGGCGGGATTAGATTTTCGTGTTTTTTTTTTTGTTCTTTCATTTTGGAAATTTTTGTTGGGGTAACAATGGAGTTGACATATAATAATGAAAATATGCTCAATATTCTTCGTATAGCAGGTGTGACCAAACCGAACTTCACGTCGACCCTGGCAACGCTGGGTATCCATGCTAGTATAGATATATATATATATATATATAAATAAGAAGGCATCGGATTGGGGTTATTAGCTGGTTGGATGGCCGCGTCCCTTGTCTAGACGAAGTAGATTCATTTCACAATCAGATTTCGGCGCGGTTTGCTTGATCTGTGTTGGTTAATAGAATTTCTTGTGTGCGGCGCGTTTGGTCAGTTGGTAGAGTGCTTGCCTCGGGTTTCAAATCCTGAGTTCGGATGTGTATAACTGATGAGCCCAAATAAAGGCGACACTCGAGTCTTGCACTTCCGGTTCTTTGACTGTATGGTTCTTGTGGGCTGCGACGTTGTTTTGCTGTGGAATATATATATATATATATATATATATATATATATATATATATATATGTGTGTGTGTGTGTGTGTGTGTGTGTGTGTGTGTGTGTGTATCTGAATGTGGTTGTAACTTTAATAAAACGCAATGAGGCATAGGCGTTCTTTTATAAAAATTAATTTCTGACCTTAAAATTAAGAAGCAAAATATTGGAAAACTATTTCATTCTCAGTTATCTTTTATATATAAGTTGATTGTAAAAATTCCCCTCTGGACCAAATTACTGTATGTTTGCAATGATAGATGCCACATACGATTTAATTTCGTCTAAACTTTTTATCCACCATCTTATATAATTTATGAACGCCGTTACAGACACATTTATTACATATATTATTTCATATCCTATTTCGTAGGAGCGACATCATCAAATTGCCAAGACCAAGAGATGAAGTAGTTCATATTTACCCCACTAACTGAAAAATTCTCCCAATCTCCTAAACAGGACCGGGTACTTATATAAGCACTATAGCTTTATTGACCTGACACCGTTATTAACTGGATTGCACGCTCATACACTTACAATTACCAGTACACTTCGCTATTCCAAGTACTGATTTCTCCTCCGTAATAATCCGGCTATTTTCATTAGGTGCAATGATGCCAGTCTATTATACTGGATTATACATAAACATAAAAAACGAACACCGCAGCCCTAATTTACTAGTGCTGTTCAGTCGACACACATTGTTATACAACATTTATTCCATTTACACTTACATATGTTATCACGCCTTGATATGACTTAATCATTTTAAAAGTACACAGGCCATTTGACATTTTTTGTCTCCCCGATATTTACATATTGTTAGATTTGAAACAATTACGTAGCAGCTTTCTATACATAATATCCAGTTTTAGCGTCTTATATTTATCTAAATTACATTTTAACCAACTAGAAAATATGCATAAATAATTAGCAATGAATATAATATACTGTAAATTTCTTGTATTTTTAGTTTTCCTGAATACTTTTTCTTACATCTGCGATGGAAAGGGGAGGTGGGGTTCATTATTTATAAATCTCCGCTTACGTGATTTTCTTTCTTTTCCGTTTATTAAACTTCCGATTTATGATTATTACAGTTACATATGTTGTTTTGTTTTTAGTTTTTTTTGGGTATATTTGTTTTATTTTATGTTTATTTCATTTTTTCGTTTGCAGAGAAAAACGAAACACCTTCATTTGTTTTGTTTTTTTGCAAAGGGAGGGCTTTTTTTATTTTTAGACATTCTTTGATATAGACAATTACGTCACAGATTGCTGTACTCCTTTTCAGTTTTCAACGTCCTATAGATGGCTCTTTTCACCAACTAAATCACATTTCTTGTGTGTTTACTTTCTTTTTTTTGGGGGGGGGCGGTTAATCTTTATTTCCCATCATTTTCTTTCTTTAAACATTGTAATGCTGGGTATGAGGTAGTCAAATCAGCTGCTAATATTCCCGTGCTTTTTATTGAAACAAACCGAGAGCTCTTTTTAGTATGCTCACTCTTCCCTTAAGTGCAATGGTATAGATTTCCCTTCCACTTGGTTAACAAGGAATATTAGTTAGGTAGTACTCCAGGATCTTCTTCAGAAGCCTCGTAGAATCTATAAAAACTGGCATGATTGTCATCTCAATATGCTACAGCGTTTATCTTTTTTTTTCGTTTTTATAAACACAGCGAATAGTAAATGCCGACTGCGTCACATTTTTCTTATTCCATCCGCTGCTTTTTTAAAAAATTTATATTGTTACGACTGGGGGTTGATCAAGATAACCTCCACCCTTTCTTGATATTCCAATAGTCGTTTCTACCATGAGGAGTTGGCGGTCTCTATGGCAAAAGCCGTTCATAACATGAGGAGGTTTGAGGTTTTGCAGTAACAACAACAAGAACCGTACTTTAGTTTTTGAAGCGAGGGAGGGAGCGGACCGCTTCATACGGGGAAACGGATGTGGCGGGTACAGCTAGTATATATATATATATATATATATATATATATATATATATATATATATATATCTATATATTTAAAAATAATTACATATATGTGCATATATTTAATGAGTTATATATAGATAATTAATATATATATATAGATAATTAATGAGTTATATATAAATAATTAATATATATTAATGAGATATATATAGATAATTAATGAGTAATATATATATATATATATATAGATAATTAATATATATATATATATATATATATAGATAATATATATATATATTCAGGAATAATTACATATATGTTTATATATTTAATAATTAATTAATATATATATATATACTTAATAATTAATATATATATTAAATAATTAATATATATATATATATGTGTGTAATAATTAATATATATATTTCATAATTTTTATATATATACATTTAATAATTTATATATATATTTAATAATTAATATATATATTTATATATTAAATAATTAATATATATATATATATTAAACAATTAATATTTTATATATATTTAATAATTAATATATACATAAATATATATATATATATTTTATAATTAATATATACATATATATATATATTTAATAATCAATATATATATGGATATACATATTTAATAATATATATATATTTATTAATCAATATATATATATATGTATATATGTAAAACTACTTTATTTACTCACATAAAATTAATATACGAAAGTATAGATTTATGCGTAAACTTTAAGTATTTACTTCAAAAGTGCTCAATACGTAGGTAGACCTAGTTAGTAATTTATAAAAATATCAGGCTTATGCGCGAATTCTGTGGTTGTTTATCGTTTTCATATGCTCCTCTTCTATTGAGATTTTAGTTAGCCAATCAGCTTTCTAGTATCCACCGCGCCCCTTAATATCAGCAAATGGGCATGCATTTTATCGGACAAAGGATCTGTTTTAAAACAAAGTTAGAGTTTATTTTATTGTTAGTTTATATATAAATATATATATGTGTACATACATATATGCACATATATATACATATATACATACATATATGTGTGATCTTTTATGTATATTCATGTTTAATTCATTTATTTATTTGTTTATTTTCTATTGTTTTTGTTAGTTTTAAAACTATTTTGTATCGCTATCCTAGAGTAAATTTTATTATGTGAACACAGTTATTTGCTAGTTCTCTTCTACAGTAAAATAGCTGTTGGGGTTCTTTAAAGTACAGGATAGCAAATTTTTCATGAAGGCATAATCTACATGGGTCGTCTAGATGCATACACTTGGTAGCTTGTCATATTATTTTCAACTCAACTACCGGCGAATGTCCGCTTTCTTTGAGTTCCCAGTATTTATTCGCTAGTGTTGTTTTTATACCGTGTTTTTTATTGTTGAAAGTACTTTTGTGGTAATAGTATCGGGTTTTGAAGTCTAAGGAAGTGATGCCTACGTAATATTTCCTGTTATTCTGGTTATCTTTCACAAATATTGTTGCCTGATAAACTACGCTTTTTGTTAGAAATGTATATATATATATATTTATTTAATAATGGATATATATATATGTATATATATATATATTTAAACATTAATATATATATGTATGTATATATTTAATAATTAATATATATCTATATATATATATTTAATAATTAATATATATATATCTATATATATTTAATAATTAATATATGTGTATATATATTTAATAATTAATATATATGTATATATATATTTAATAATTAATATATATGTGTATATATATATATTTAATAATTAGTATATATGCATATATATATTAAATAATTAATATATACGTGTATGTATATATTTAATAATTAATATATATGTGTATATACATATTTAATAATATATATGTATATATATTTCATAATTAATATCCATATGTATGAATACATATAAAAATCAATATACTTATGCATATATATATATATTTAATAATATATATATATTAAATACTTAATATATATATATTTAATAATTCATATTTATATTTTATAATTAATATATATATTTAAAAATTTATTTATATGTACTTAACAATAAAAATACATATATTTCTTAATTAATATATATATATATATGAATCAAAAAGTTAAAAAATATATTTAATAATTTACTATATATATTTTACAATTTATATATACTTTTATAATAATTTTACATATATTTAATAATTAATATATGTATTGAATAAAGAATATATATATATTTAATAATTAATATATATATTAACTTAATAATTAATATATATACTCAATAATTAATATATATATTAAATAATTAATATATATATATTAAATAATTAATATATATATATTAAATAATTAATATATATATAGTAAATAATATATATACATATATATATTAAAATATTAATATATATATATATTAAATATTTAATATATATATATTTAATCATTAATATATGTATATATTAAATCATTATTATAAATATATATTTTAATAATTATATATATAGATATATTTAATAATTAATATATATATTTAATAATTAATATCTATATATATCTACTAATAATTACACAAACATATATAGATAGTTATATATATTTAATAATTATATATATTTTAATTTATATATATATGTAATTAATATATATATATATATATTATAATTAATATATATACATAATAATTAATATACATGAGTGTATATATATAAAAACTTATGTATCTACTTAATAAATGATATATATATATATTTATACATTAAAATATATACTTTAATAATTTATATATACATATATTAAATAAACAATATATATATAATTTGTACTAATATATATGTATATATGTTAAAAATAGATATATATATATATATATTTTAAGGATTAATATATGTATATATTAATAATTAATATATATATATTAATAATAAATATATATATATATATTTAAATATTAACATATATATATCTATGTATAAATATATATTTAATAATTAATATATATATATGTATATATATTTATTTGTTAATATATATTAAATAATTAATATCTATGTATATATATATATTAAGTAATTAATATATATATATGTATATATATTTAATAATTAATATATATGTATATATATATTCAATACTTTATATATATATGTGTATATACATATGTTATAATATATATGGATATATATATTTAATAATTAATGTACATATGTATGAATACATATAACAATTAATATACATATGTATAAATATATTTAATCTATATAAACAAAATGAACCCATTTTCCCCCTCCGATTTGACCTTTATAGGACTGCACCTGTATACATTTGGTGCAGCCGTATCATTCACAAACTGAATCACGACATCTGCCGTATGTTATAGGCTTATTACGTATCCAGTATCTCGCTGATCAGAGTTTCCTATATTCTGTCTGGTGAGAGTCCACTGTAAAAATCGGTTACATTTAATGGAAGTAGTAAAGTATACTTTCTCTATAAAATTCATCCTTCTACCGCCACTCACTGACACCGTTCCATACCGTTCACAGGAGACATTTAAAACAGACCACCTGTTAGAATTTATCTAAAAACTGGACTGGACTTACGCTGAAACGAACCACGCTTACTTTGCCATTGGTTAGCATAAAACATAAACACAATTTATAAAGCATTTATTATAATAAAATTAGATTAAAACAGAACACAATCCGTTACCTGGAATTGAATTCACAATTACATTACTTCGATTTCGTTATAACCCGCGTGGTTAGAGTCTTATGAAAACCTGGATTGACATTTACGTGAAACGCACCAAACTTACTTTCATAAACACAACTTCCGTTTTGCTCTTTCCTTTCGTTCTTTCTTTCTTTCTTTCTTTCTTACCATTCGTTGTCTTTTTCGCTTTTTTTGGTGATGGTGGTGGGGGTACTTCCCTAGGTTTCTCTTTCTTTCCTTAAACATAAACACAAACTAAACGCTATACGTTATCTTGATTACTCGCGTTGGTAGGGTTTTCTAAAAATCAGAACTGCGATTTATGGAACGCCACGTTTAACATCGTTACATTTTCAGTTTCATTCCTCGCTATCAGACGATCATACGACTTCTTTTTTTAATTTTTTACTTTTATTGTATGCCACGTTTCCACTAATTTCGGAATTCATACTCAGGGGACGGATGACTTATTACATCAGTGGTTATTTATTTATTATTTTTTTGCAATTTATTACTTTTTTCCCTACACATCGTCTGCAACGGATCGCTTACACAAAATAAAATATACCAAAATAATAAAACAACAACAACAATCAATAAACCAAAACAAATACACAATTACTTAAAAAATAATAATAATAATAATAACAACAATAACACCAGGAGATAATACAAAAACTATATCTGGGTAATTACTTTACCCTACCAAACTACATAAATAAATGAAATACACATACTTACATTCAATATTGTTGAATTTTTATTCTTTCCGGTTTGCAGTAGGTACAACCTCTCTTTCTCCACTTTTTATTTCGTTCTTTATTTAGTACCTTTTTTGGGGGTGGGGTGGGGGAACATCTACCAATGATTTTAACACACATTTTCCATTGCGTCATGTACGAAATTTTACATTGTTGTTTTTTGCGAACGCCAATATCATTCGGTTTGGCTCTAATTAATTCATGTTTTGTACTAACAAGGTGTTTTTTTTTACAATGTCTTAGCACTTCACTTTACTAATTAACTCGGAAATAGACACAGAAAACTTTATTTTTCACCTGTACAAATACTTCACTTTACTAATTAACTCGGAAATAGACCCAGAAAACTTTATTTTTCACCTGTACAAATACTTTTTTCCCCTTTGGCACATTAAGTTTACTCCTTACTCTTTCGAATACAATAGAAAACTCATAGAAAACCTACAAAAAATTTAGGATAAATCGGCTTGCACAACTAAGTCCCTCATTTTTGCCCGCCCAGTTTTGCACAGTTTACATATTTGGGTCCTTCTGTTTGCCGGGAGGGGGGCGATTATAACTTCCCCAAAACCGGGGTATTGGAAACATCCACAGCAATGTTTGTTTTTTTTTCAACAAAAATTGGCCACTACAAGAACTATGATTATTTCCATTTTTGTCCGCAATAAATAACTAATAAATATTCATCATTACCGGTTTATTTCGTTTGCAAAATACAGTCCGATGTTTGCATTTACATAAACTTTACTCCCCTCATATATTATCTACATCGATTCATAATGTGGTAGACTCATACATTTCGTTCATTAATGGAAACGTTGAATTTATTTCTTTCGTCGGTAGAAGAGGGGAGGGGCAATAAAAACATAAACTGAATTCTGTCAGTTTTTTCTTTTTCAGTTGAAAAGGCAATCAAACATCAAAAGTCAAACATCAAGACCATAGAGCTCATTAATTGAGTATATAACAATTTTTCACTTTTTACACAATACAATCTTTTATAAAATATGCCACCAAAAAAGACTTCCCTTAGTCGTAATACAACAGCAGTTGCAACCAGAAAAAGAAGTCGACAATGGGAACATTATGAACAGTCTCAGGAAGACACTTCTGGTACTTCCTTGAACGAAAATGCAAATCAGGACTATGGGTCACATCAAGTTACTTTTGACCCAGACTTATATGAGGCGGACCAGTCGCAACCTACGGATATAAACACATATGTGGAACTTAGGGTTGCGCAAAACAGACAGGCTATATTAGAAGCAATGCAGAGACACACATTACGCACAACTGCTCCTAAATCATCTTTCTGGTTGCACGAAGGATGTACATATGAGGCTACACGTACTTATCAATTACGCTCAGATGTTCAAATTGGCACATTGAGTAATGGGACACCTTGCAGACAATGCAAAGCAAAGAAATGGAATCGGGAATCACCAGGTATCTGTTGTTCTGGTGAAAAAGTTATTCTTCCAGATTTAGGTATACCTCCTGAACCATTACGCTCACTTATTGATAACAATTCAATTAACTCAACACATTTCTTGAACAACATCCGGAGTTACGATAACTGCTTCAGTATGACAAGCTTCGGTGCTGAACAAATACGTGAAGGAGCCTACATGCCGACATTTCAAGTTTGTGGGCAGATTTCTCATAGACTTGGTTCTTTGCTTCCCATCGATACTGGAAATCCACAGTATCTTCAAATATATTTCATGGATGATGATCAGCAAGAAGCTACGACAAGATGTAATTATGCTCCCAAAACAAAGTTTGACATTGTTCTTGATTTGCTAAATATGTTTCACCGAGAAAATAACTTTATCAAAAACTTCAAGATGGCTATGAGGCATGCTCCATGTGATGATTTCAAAGTAGTTATACATGCTGATAAAACTCCAGACAAGAACATAAACGTTGTTTCAATGTTCCAGATGCACCTGAGGTTGCTGTTGTAATAGTCGGTCAAGAATTTCATCAGCGAGATATCATCTTGCATCGCAGAAACCATCAACTACAGCGTATTGCTGTAACACATTGGGCATATGATGCTTTACAGTACTAAATCATTCATTGGACAGGTCAAGTAGGTTATAATTTCTTTGTATGGCAGACAAATCCTCAAAATAAAGAGTTAGTAATAGGAAAAAAAATATCAGCTAATGCTTTCTACGCATTCCGAATTATGGTCCGTGACGACAGTTTTAATATTCTGATTAAATGTAGGAACCTATTCCAACAATACATAGTTGACATGTATGCTAAAAAGAGCATGAGAGGCTTATCTACATTAAAACTCATCAGAGGGAACTAAGAGTTGCTGATTACATTCACTTAAGAGATTCTGTAAATATTGATGGCAACATTGAAAATGTGGGCCGTTTTACCATACTATCAGCAACATTTACTGGGGGACCACGATATATGCATGAACGCACACAAGATGCATTGGTCTATGTGAGAAAACATGGAACTGCTGATTTATTTATAACTTTTACCTGCAATCCCAAATGGCCAGAGATTGTGAATGAACTCCTTCCATATCAACAACCACATGATCGGCATGACCTCATAGCAAGGTTTTTGATCTAAAGCTACGTGTCCTTATGGATTTACTTACAAAAAGGAAACATTTTCGGAGTGGTTGTAGCATATATGTACACTGTACAGAAAAGAGGATTGCCACATGCTCATTGTCTGGTTTGGGTTCAGCAAAAATTGAGATCCTCTGACATAGACTCTGTTATCAGTGCAGGAATTCCTGATCCTGTAACAGATCCAGTTTTACATGATATCATTAGACACAACATGATTCATGGACCATGTGGAACATTAAACAGCTCTGCACCATGTCTCAAAGAAGGAAAATGCTCTAAGAGATATCCAAAGAAATGTTTTAATGAAACTCGGTCAGATCAAAATTGTTACCCATTATATCGACGATTGCCTACTGATGCTGGAGGCTTTGAAACAACAGTTACCCTCCCTGGGAATGCAACGTTTCATGTAGACAACCGATGGGTTGTACCATACAATAAACCCCTTTGTGAGATTTTTAATGCACATATCAATGTCGAATATTGTAATAGTGTAAAATCAATTAAGTACATTTGTAAATATGTAAATAAAGGCAGTGATCAGCTGTCTTCACATTGGAAAATAATGCTCATGATGAAGTTAAGAGATATGAAACCGGCCGTTATATTTCCACTAATGAAGCCATTTGGAGAATACTTAACTTCCACATACATGCGCATCATCCCACAGTTATTCACCTCGCAGTGCATCTAGAAAATGGGCAGCGGGTTTACTTCACTGAAAATAACGCAGCTGATAGAGTTGCACATCCACCTCCAACTACTTTAACAGCGTTTTTCAATTTGTGTAAAACAGACGCTTTCGCACATACACTTCTGTATGCTGAAATTCCCACTTATTATACATGGGACACTCATAATAAAATATTCAAGCGACGCTTACAGGGTAGATCAGTTCAAGGCTACCCGTGTGTTAAAAAAACTGAAGTTTTGGGCAGGGTATACACCGTGCATCCAAATCATTTTGAATGCTTCTGTTTGAGACTGCTTCTACATCATGTTAGAGGTCCACAGAACTTTAATGATCTAAAAAATATTAATGGTCAAATTATGAATACATTCAGAGATGCATGTGCTGCACATGGACTGCTTGATGATGATAACCACTGGGATGCTAGATTACAGGAAGCATCTACATCTGCCTTGGCACATAATTTGAGATATTTGTTTGCTATCATGTTAACTACCTGTGCAGTATCTTATCCAACACGACTTTGGCATACACACAAAGAAGCATTAAGTGAAGATTTCCTTAGGGAACGCAATCAACATCCTGGGGATGGTATAACTTTTACAGACAAAATCTTCAATACTGCTCTGGTTCATATTGAAGATATTACACATAAGATGAATCGTAAAACACTGACAGATTTGGGTCTTATCTCACCTGATAGATCTAATACACATCCTATTGTTACTGCTTGGACACGTGAAATTAGCTATCAACCACATGAGCAAGCATCAATTGTTCGGGACGGTATTGCAAAACTAAATAGTGAGCAAATTCATGTTTTTCGAACTGTAGTTAATACTGTTGAAGATCAGCAAGGTGGCCTTATATTCCTTGATGCACCAGGAGGAACAGGAAAGACATTTTTTACTAAGTTAATTCTTGCAAAAGTAAGGTCAGAAGGAAAAATAGCTGTAGCTGTGGCATCATCAGGTATTGCAGCAACCCTTCTTCCTGGTGGTAGAACAGCTCACTCCACATTCAAATTGCCATTATCATTAATAAAAGATTCTATTCCATTTTGCCATATAGAACGAGGATCAGATTCAGCTAAAATTTTACAGAATTGTTCCTTGATCATATGGGATGAATGTACAATGGCACAAAAAAGCATTTAAAGCTCTAGATAAAACATTGCGTGATCTCAAGTCACGTGATGTTGTCATGGGTGGCATCACACTTTTATTATCTGGTGACTTCCGACAAACGCTTCCTATTGTTCCACGTGGAAGTCCTGCTGATGAGCTCGATGCTTGCATTAAATTGTCATATTTGTGGAAGTACATCAAGACTGTAACCTTATCTACAAACATGCGTGTCCATCTTAATAGTGACCCATTGGCTGATAAATTTGCTTCCATACTTCTACAAATTGGAGATGGCAAAATTCCAACAGACAAACATGGTAAAATTGTAATTACTTCAAGTATTGGATCAATTGTTTCCTCACTCGCAGAACTTTGTAACAAAGTTTACCCAAATATAGCTGCAAATTATACTAATCCTCAATGGCTAACAGAAAGAGCAATTTTAGCTCAAAAAAATGATATGGTACACATCATCAATGACCAACTGCTTGATGAAATTCCAGGTGAGGAACAAATTTACACTTCTCTAGATTCTACTGTAGATAATGACCATGCTGTACAGTACCCTACAGAATGTTTAAATTCCTTGCAATTACCTGGTATGCCACCACACAAATTAAAACTGAAATCTGGATGTCCAATTGTGTTACTCAGAAACCTTGATGCTCCTCGACTATGCAATGGAACAAGATTATGTGTAACACGAATGCAACCTCATGTGATAGAAGTAGTCATATTGACTGGTGTAGCTACAGGCGAATTGACATTTCTTCCTAGAATACCAATTATTCCATCAGATTCAACAATTCCATTTAAAAGGCTTCAGTTCCCAATAAAATTATGTTTTGCCATGACAATAAATAAGTCGCAAGGACAAACCTTGGCGGTGGTTGGTCTGAACTTAGCTTCTTCTTACTTTAGTCACGGACAGTTTTATGTAGGATGTTCACGGGTAGGTTCCCCACACAATCTATATATATTAGCACCAGAGGGTAGAACATCAAACATTGTGTATCCAAGAGCTTTATACAAATAGGAAAGCCAATTCTCCCTTCTATTATTATTTATAGTTATTTTTTGCTGTGAATTATCAGCATGGCAGTCTCATAAGTATTGTCCACACTCCACCCATATTCCTGTCAGGTCAATGTTTTAAAACTCTGATAGAAAATTCTTATGGGAAGTTTCTAATCTTTTTCATTATAGAATGTGTACCCTTTTCTATTCAAAATTTAATTTAATACAACCGTTCACTTCTTTCATGTTAAGTTACTTAAAATCACTAAACTCAGTTGCAGGGCTCCGTGGCATAGTGGTTAGCATGCCGGACAATTCACATTATATTTTCACATTCACGCTAACCTACAGTAGTCTTTTTTTTTTCATAAACACCTAAAATGGATTTGCTTGGTGGCCGAGTTGTTAACATCGCAAGTTTTTTTTTTCACACTTAATTTTCCAACTTCGCCCCAATACTCCGGGTTTGATCCTTCTTACTTACCTAACATTACTTTTTTTTTAAAACAATCCCCACCCCGGAAACAAACACCCGGGCAACGATTTTTTTTAATTCTTTTGTTTTGATTTACTCAAAACCGCACACACCTCGAAACATCCGAGCAACGCCGGGTACCCCTGCTAGTAATATATATATTAAAACTTCATATATATATTTACTAATTCATATATATATATATATATATATATATTATTTTTTTATAATATTTATTATTATAATATTATAATGATTACTATTTATTTTTATAATTAATATATATATTTAAAAATGTATATATATATATACTTAATAATGAAAATATATATATTTAATAATTAATATATATATACATTACATAATTAAAAATATATATTTAATAATTTATCTATTTCTTAATAATTAATATATATATATTTAAAAATCTCTCTATATATTTAATAATTATTAAATATATAATTAACAATTAATATATATATAAAATAATTAATATGTATATTTTATAATCTATATATATATTTGTTGTAATAACTTTACGTATATGTAATAATTAATATATATATATATATTTAATAAAGAATATATATATATATATATATTTAATTGTAAATATATACATGCTTAATAATTTATATATATATATATATTAAATAATTAATATATCTATATTAAATAATTAATATATATAGTATATCATTATTATATATATATTATATAATTAATATATATATTTAATAATAAATATATATATATTTAATAATTAATATACATATATATATATAAAATCATTAATATAAAGATATATTGAATAATAATTATGTATAGATAAATTTAATAATTAATATATATATGTATTAAATAATTAATATATATACATTCATAATATTACATACATATATATAGAGTTATTAAATAATTATATATATCATAATTTATATATATAATACTTAATATATATATATATTATAACTAATATATATATACACAATAATATATATATATATGAGTGTATATATATAACAAATAAACTATCTATCTACTTAATAAATTATATATATATGTATATATGTATTTTAACATTAATATATATACTAGTATATATATATATTCATAATTAATATATATATGAATACATTATTTAATAATTTATATATACATATATAAAATAAATATATATATACAATTTGTACTTATATATATATGTATATATATTAAATAATATATATATATATATGTATATATATTTTTAATAATAATATATATATATTAATAATTAATATACATATATATATTTATAATTAATATATAAATATATTTAAATATTAATATATATGTGTATATATATTTAATAATTAATATATATACATATATGTATATATATATATTTAATTATTAATATATATATATTGAATAATATATATTTATATATATAAAGTGATTAATATATATATATATGTATATATATATTTAATAATGAATATATATATTTATGTATGTATTTAATTATCAATATACATATATATATATATATATCTTTTATAATTAATATATATATATAATAAATTTATATATATATATATATATTTAATAATTAATATATATATTTATATATATTTAATACTCAATATATAAATGAATATATATATATATATATATGTTTCTATGATATATATATATATATGCATATATATATATTTAATAACCAATATATATTTATATATATATATTTAAAAACCAATATATATGTGTATATATTTTATAATCAATATGCATATATATGTTAAATTATCAAGATGTAAATATTACAATAATTATGTATATATATCGAAATATATATATTTAATAATTAATATTTATTTATATATATATTTAATAATAAATATATATGTATATGTATTATATATTTTTATTGTCAACATATATCTGTAATAATTTAGTAATATAATAATGTATGTATACGTATATTTTTATAACTAATATATATATTTAGGTATATATATATATCTTTTAAGATAAATATATATGTATATATATGATAATATATATGTATATTTATTTAATAATAAATTTTTATGTATATACATTTAATGATATATATATTTAATAATGTTTATATATATATGTATATATATATTTTTAATAATATATACATGTATGCATATATTTAATTATATATATATATGTATATATAATATATATATGTATGGTTATATATTTTATAATATATAGGTATATTTATATATGTATGTTTATATATTTTATAATATATATGTATATATATAATATGTATAGGTATGTTTCTATATTTTATAATATGTGTATATATATCTATTTTGTAATACATATATGTACATATATATGTAATAATATATTCATATATGCATAAATATATTTTATAATACATATATGTTTATGTATATTCTATAATATATATGCGTTTAAATATATTTAATAGTATATATATATGCATATATGTATATATATTTCATTTTATATATGTATATATATTTCATAATATATATATATATTTAATAATATATCTATGTGTATATTTATATATTAGCAATATTTATATGTATATATACATGTTTAATATATATACATATATATATATATATTTAATAATATATATATGCATATATATATTTAATAATGTATATATGTATATATGTGAAATATATATATATATATATTCATATATATGTTTTTATATATGTGTACACATAATATATATATGCATATATCTATTTAATAATATATATATATTTGTATTATATATGTTTATATATGTATATTTTATAATCAATGTATATGTATATATATATATATATATATTTAATAATCAATATGTATATATATGGATATGTATATATTTAATAATTACTATGTATATTTACGTATATATGTAGTAAGTAATTATGATGTATATATGTATATATATGTAATAATTAGTATGTAAATATATATATATATATATTTAATAATCAATATATATATAAATGTATATATATTTTATATTTAATAGATATATGCATATATATATATATTTAACAATTTATATATATTTAATTATCAATTTATATATATGTATATATATATATATTTATATATATTGTATAATCAATATATATTATGTATATTATGTATAAAGTAGAAGCAGACCAGTGCCGTACATTGTTGTTTCTTATGTGTTTATGGGGTCTAAAAAATAAAACTGAAATTAAACAAAGAACACTCTAATGTATTGGAAACCTAGAAACATCATTGATTATAGAACATGTGAACAGGAAAAGTTATATGGTTTAGTTTAAACATGGAAAAGTTGTATTCTCACATAATCAGAAAAGTCTGGCATATAAAATCAACAGTAGATTCACTCATATGAAATTTGGAAATAAATGTTTCTCTTTGAAGCAGAATCGAAATATGATACTTGACTTTTGAATTTTTAACTTTAACCGCTAAATACATATATATATATATATATATATATATATATATATATATATATATATGTATATCGCCAGTAGGTTCTCTACGGTGCAATGTAGACTAAAATGTATTCTAAACCTATTCAATGCAGGAAGGCCCGAGTAGCATCTTTCCCTGTTCACCGGGATTGGCCCTAAAATTGAACAAACAATCAATCATTTGATCGATAATTAATTGATTTCACGAATTTCGAATAAAATAAAAACATTGGAGTGCGAAACATTCGTTGATCAACTTTCAATCCTGGAAAACGTTGGCTGTTCCTGCTAACATATATATATATATATATATATATATATATATATATATATATATATATATATATAATAGCTATTATATATATATACATACACACACACACACACACATATATATATATATATATATATATATATATATATATATATATATATATATACTAACTTAAGTACCCGGCGTAGCCAGGTTGTATATGATATATTTGAATATTTTGTTCCCATAAATTATAACAAATATAGATTAAACAAAATAAATTCATAATGACTTCTTTGTCCACACACTCCATGTAGTGGGAGCAGTAGTGCGTTTTATTTTATAGAGGTCTCGCCAGTAGACCTAATCGTTTTTTACAGTTTAGTCTTTTATCTTCTCGTCCTTATACTGGGTCAGTATGTTATATTAGCTATAGATTTAATGTACGAGCGTGACACTTGTGACGTAAAGAAAATAGTTTTTTGTAACATAACAGAAACATTTCTATGAAAGTATATAAAAATGAAAAAAAGAATATAGGTAGATTTCTATGAGTCGTTCTGTTTTATACTTGTTTATTTTTGAAAAAAAAACTTACAGCAATTGAATTATAAGTGGTTTGCCATACTTATAGGTAAAGGTGAACTGAACAGATACCATAATAATAAGTTAAATTTCAATTTTTATATATCTTTTAATTCAAACACCCCCCAAAAAAACTTGGGACACTGAAAACGTACACAGTATACAATACGTTTTATTGTCGCGTTGATTATTTATTTGTAACACAAATAAAAAAAACATATTTTCGGGGTTATTTATGCTTTTATTGTAGAAGATGTGTGGATGTTTTTTTTTTTAAGAAAGGTGAATTAAAAATGGAGATTAAATAAAAAAATGTAAGGCGGTGGGTAAATCGCTGTTGTAAAATGCTCTTATGGTTGCCAACGGGCTAAATAGATTTATTTGTAAGAAAATTGCGTTAAAATACCTTAAACGTAATACGAGAATGAACGATGTAAAGAAATGCAGAAATTATTAACAACTGTTTATTTGGATAATTTCAACGCGAAAAAAATACAATTGGGACGCTGAAACCTACACAGTAAACAATACGCCTTATTGTCGTGTTGATTATCTGTTTATGTACACATGCGCAAACGGAAGTCGATATCCGAATGTTGGGTTACAACATCCGTTACGAGGCGTATGGGTTTTATAATTATATAGGCATGTATATTGATGTATGTGCGTATATGTAATATTTGTATGTGTCCTATAAAATATACGGTTAGAAAATCTACATAACATTTAAAATTATGCCAAAATTTAGCGCGGCAAACAATAAAATTGTAAGTCTAATAAGTTATGGGCTGTAACGCTTTTTAAGCCTATAGGATATCATATTTTCATAGCATTAAAATTATATGTATGAAATTCACTGAGGAAGACAATGGAAGTGGTCACGAATCTCTTAGTTACTCTCTATATACCGTATATCTTCGTGTCCATACCTTTAAATGACTCATGTCAACAGAATCCATGTAAAATCTAAATTACATATCTCGGATTTTTATCAATTTTATGTTGATCGGTTACACATTTTTCTCCGTGGAGGTTTTCAATGATGCATTAATTTTTCGACGGAACATCCATTACAGGAATGTCTTTCTCAGAATCTCACACTGTTAATATCGTCAACATTGAGCTGCAACTGTAATGAATGCATAAGTTCTGTTATCATGACAATACAATATGCAATTCTCTCTAATGCATTCGCGCCGAATAAAAAATAGGAGTAATTATTTTCGGAACATCTTTTGTGTCACAAAAAATCTGAGTTAAATCCCGGCTCATTTATGTTTCTTATATAATTATCTTGCAAAAGAAACGCAGATGTATTCGTCACTTTTGGGATCAAGTTACTGTTAGAATATAATTGCTTTCCACATGAACAATACGTGATACAAGGTAATTTTTTGTGAGGAAAACCAACTCACTAATATAGAACACTCTGGAGCTAGGCAAAAATAAAAGATTGCTTTAGTATAGAAGAGTTTCCCTTATATTGACGAAGGCAAACTTTACTTAAGTGTAGTATCAGAACAGATAATACTTTAGGGTACTACACCTGGATCTCTGATTAAGTAACTGTTAGAAGCATCAATTGTTTAATAAGCGAAAATTTGCAACAACAAAAAAAAAGAAAGGCACAAAAAACAGTAACACGATTTATCCCGTAGTTACAGAGAAAAGGATGTAATATCGGCGCCTACATTTCAACTGCTAATGCGCATTCGTGTACTTGTGTGTATGTGTGCCTTACGTTCTGCTATAAAATTATATATTTCAAATTATTGTTAATCACCAGTAGCTTTAAAAGATATAGGGAATTTTTTGCACAATGCAATTCAATAATTCAAATCTGTACCGCATTTGATTTACGGCGTAGTAAAGAAATAATCTATAGAATAATGCCTAGAAGTTTCTTATACAAAGATGAAAATAAATAAATCAAAAGCAAGCCTTGGTCGATTGTGTTTGGCACGTTAAACGGTTTGGTCGCTAAAAATTTGGATAAACATCATCGTTGTGTATTGACATCAAAGGTCTGGGGTCTATCATCACCTTAAATTATTCGGATGACGCCAACCCTCACCAACCTTTACGGTGTTTTCGCTTTTCTTCTATTGACCCCCTGTGTCAGCGAGCTTTGTTCTTAAATCATAAATATGTCTTCGTCTTGCAAGCGGTTTCGATTATCTCCCTTTGCTTATGATACTCTTCAAAGGAAGCTTCTTTCCGGTCGGCAAACCTTACCTCCTTTCCTGCTTCTGTCTTCTTCGTTCACCGTTGGTGGTTCGGCCATTACTGTCCTTCGTAATCAAGTCCACAGATCCGCCATTTTTGTTCGCCATCGCCACGAGCCAGAGAGTTTCCGATGATAAATCCTGCATTCTCTTTGTTAGATTTCAGAATTCTTTCATCCTGTAAAAGGGACTGATTTCTCTTGTTCTTAGACATTCGCCAAACGTTTAAATGTAGCCAATTTATTTTCTATTTATTTTAGTTCTTAACTTCATTGTTTATGCCTACGTAACTTTCTTTCTCACGTTCGTTTGTTCTGCTATTAGTGATTCTGTCTTTATCTCTTTCTCTCTTCATCCACTCTCTCTTTTTTTTTCTTTTGTTAGTTTCTTTTATATTTTGCGTCATTTATTTTGTGCTAGTTTTTATTGTTCGCTATTCTCTCTTAATTTTTCATTTCTTTCTTTGTGAAAAAAAGATAAAGTAAAAAATGGTGTTAACTCCCCAGTTTGCATTTTTTTCGGTTGCGTCCTTTGCCTTCTCATTATTTTTTATTCTTGCTCTGCATTTTTGTTTCGATTCTTATTTCTTACTTTTATTTATATTTAAGTCATTCTATATTTGTGTTTGGTTTTCCTCAACTTTGTTTTATTTTCCATAATATTTCATTTTGTTTATTTCTTTCCCATAATATTCCGTTTTGTTGTTTAAAAAAGACTATTTCTCTTACCCTTTTTACTGCCGTTATGCCTTCAATTTTCCTCGCCTCTTTCATTCTTATCCAATTTGCAATGCGTATTTTTTCTGTTCCTCTATTCCTAAAAGTTATCTGTTAAAGATTAAAGAGATGTCGAAATCCTGGTTACTAATTTTGGATACATCTCAATGACAACTATTTAATATTTGTGCTCTACTTATGTGGGACAATACGTAATAATAGCAGCAATGGGATGGGAGATTTAGATCGTGGATGTTGGTCGTGTAAGAGTCGTTAATAACGATAAACAGTTGGTAGGGACCTATTAGGTTATCCTTTGATCAGAATAAGATATACTGTTGAGTGCAGAATATATGTGCTCATAGCTAACTACCTAGATCTACTCACGTATTGAGCACCGATAAAGTAAATGCTAAAAATTCATACATAAAATATTATACATCTTACACCATATTATATGGATATATTATGTCACACCCACACACACCCACACACCCACACACACACACACACATATATATATATATATATATATATATATATATATATATATATATATATATATATATATACAAATTGTTTGTTTGTACAAAACTCGTATGAGAAAGCGTACTCAAGGCGCAACTGCGTGTGGAATATGCTCTGGTGCCCAACAACATATATTCCAGTCATGGACCAAATGGCATGGTGTGTGGAGAGGGCTCCAGTAAACAGTGGTGAAGGCAACCTCTCTAGGAGAAGGAAAACTCTGATATAAAACCTGCGGTGACTGCTACATCCAATGAGGTTGACTTGCTCTCCTTTTAGGTTCAATGTGGCAGTTGTTTCGAGAGTGGGATTTTCTCGGTTCATAGTCTTTCCTCGCTATTAAAAGCCTCAAGCACAGGCATTGCTTGATATAAATTAGATACACCTTTTTCTATCTCGCGTATCCGTATAGCCAAAAGGCTGGATGTAGCCTAAAACGGCAAAAATTCAATGAAGTTGGCCAATATAGTAAAGAACGTCATCATGCTAGTGCGAGGAAATATATGACAATGACCATCGGCTGTTGGAATGCGCGGACGTTGCTTTACTTGCCGTCAGCAATAACGCGTCCAGAGCGTAGATCTTCTCTTGTATCTAAGGAACGTCAACGTTATGACATGGACATAGTTGCTCTGTTTGAATGTCTGAGACCAGACTGGCTGATGAGAGACAGTTTTATGAGTTGGCTGGGGCCTACATCATTTTCTGGAGCGGTAGAGCAGGTGAATGTAAGAGGGAATCAGGCGTGGCTTTTGCTATAAAGGCATCAATTCTTTCTAGCCTGGAAGAACTTCCCTATGGTGTGAGTGAACGGATCATGACTATGACTATGAGTGAACGGATCATGACTATGAGGTTACCTCTGGTAAATGGTCGTTATACAACTTTTTTGAGTGTCTATGCACCCACTATGGATGCAACAGAAGATGAAAAGTTTGCTTTCTACCTTGCTTTGTGAAAGTGTAGTTAGACGCATCCCCTCTGCTGACAAGATCTTCATTTTAGGAGATTTTAATGCTAGGGTGGGAAGAGATTTTGAAACCTGGGATGTGCTGGGTAAACACAGAGTGGGAAAGTGTAATAGCAATGGTCTGATGTTGTTGCAGTTTTGTTTAGCGATGGGTTTTAAAATCAGTAACACCGTGTTTCAGCAGAAAGACAAATACAAGACGACCTGGATGCATCCTGGTTCCAAACAATGGTAGACTATGTTTAGTCAGAAAATATGAGATGAGGGATATCTGCAGTGTTTTTCTTTTCATGTGGGGTGCAGAGTACTGGAGCGACCATCGGTTGGCCCGTGCAAACGTTAAGTGTTTTGTGAAGCCCAAGATGAGGGGACGTGGTGTGGCTATACCAAAGCGATTTAATGTTGCCCGTCTAAGGGACAATATTGTGAGGGAGAAACTAGTTAAGGAGATGGAAGAGATTGATTGTGAAAACACTTGACCTGCTTTTAAGGAGTCTGTCTATGAGGTATGTGAGAGAGGTTATTGTGAGCGTAAACATCAGGATTGGTTCAATGAGAATGATACTGAAATTCAGGCTCTGCTTGATTCAAAGGGCAGGGCATTGCTTGCTTATCTCGGGAGTCGTTTGGCAGATAGTGAACAAGATCGAGTGATGGACAAGTTTAAGGCAATCATGTGCGAGGTGCAGAGGAGGTTGGGAACATGCAGGGTGAACGGTGGAAGCAGAAAGCTAAGGAAATACAGCTTACCTCGGATTCGAACAACACCAATGTCTTATACAGCCTACTGCCTGCGGTTTACGGGCCATCCAGATCACTTATCACTCCTTTGCGCTCGAGCGATGGTGGGGATCTTCTTTGAGACTCTGCCGACATTCTTCATAGATGGAGGGAGCGTTTAGATGCCCTCCTGAACAAGCCTTATGTTGATCACGAGTTTGTTAGGTCGATTCTTAGCAATCCGGTCAAGGATATCTTGGCAGAGGTTCCTTCCCTCCAGGGGGTTGAAACAGCGGTCCATAAGCTGAACAATGGAAAGTCTCCTGACCTGAATCGTTTGCATGCGGATATCTTTAAATGTTCTGGACCCAAGATGATGCAACGCTTAGCGGACTTGTAACAGACTACTTGGCGAGATAAGTGTGCTCCGCAAGATTGGCGAGATGCATTGATGATGGTGCTATACAAGTGAAAGGGCACCAGAGATGAATGTGGAAACTATCGGGGCATCTCTTTGCTGTCAGTAGTGGGTAAGGTGCTCTGTAGGATAATGCTAGACAGAATGCTGGAGCACGTTTCTGACGATGTTTTGCCTGAGTTGCAGTGTGGTTTCAGAAGATGTCGAGGGATAGTGGATATGATTGTTACAGCCAGGCAACTACAGGAGGAATGTATAGAACAGCAAAAGGGCCCGGTGTTCATCGATTTAACCAAGGCCTTTGACACAGTCAATAGGGATGTTTTGTGAGAGATTCTGAAAAATCTTGGCTGTTTTGACAAGTTTGTAACCATCTTAAAGATCTCCCACGATGATATGAAGGCTGTGATCAACGTTGGGGGAGAGCTGGCTGATTCTATTTAAGTAGAAAATGGGGTTAAGCAGGGAGACAATCCAGCACCCCACACTCTTTGCGTTATATATCACCGTGGTCTTTCGGATGGCATTTGGAGGTTGCTCTGATGGTTCTATATTCGTTATCGAACTACTGGGGGAGTTGTTCAACATAAGGCGCTTCAATTCAAGTACAAAGGTACTCAACAATATGATCTGTGACTTGCTCTATGCGGATGACTGTGATCTGGCGGCTCATACAGTGGTTGCTATGCAGCATTTTGTGGACGCCTTTGCGGTTGCCTGCAGCGCATTAGGCCTGACTATCAATCTGAAAAAAAAACTGTCTTAATGTATCAGCCTGCTCCAGGCATGCCATAATATGGCCCATCAGTTTATATCTGTGGATCAAGGACAGTGGTTGTCACAAAGTGTGTATGCTTGGGTAGCACACTGAGTATGTCTGGTGCCCTGGATGATGAGGTATCCTTACGGATCAGCAGGGCAAATGATTCATTTGGAAAGTTGGACAGGCGTTTGTGGAGCTGACATGTGATATTGCTGCCAACTAAGATTAAGGTGTATGCCACATACGTTCTCTCTGCTCTTCTCTATGCCTCTGAAATTTGGACAACATACAGGAAGCATTTGAGACGTCTCGAGCGGTTTCACCAGATATGCCTACGGCGAATCTTAGGTGTGGGTTTGCAAATGTATGTCAGTGATGTGGAGGTGCGTGACCGGACCCAATGTCTTAGCATTGAAGCTCACATTATCAAACAGACTGAGATGGAGTTGACATATGGTGAGGATGTTAGACAGTCGACTTCCCAAACAACTCCTTTATGGCGAGTTTTTCGTGGGAAGACGTCAGGCTCAAAAGCCTAATATGACATTCAAAGATTGTTTGAGGTCCACCTTAAGAAATGTTAGATAGATGAAAGAACCTAGGAGAGTCTTGCTTTGGATTGTGGAGAGTGGAGAATGGCCTTGCGGGGAGGTGTAGGCAAGTTTGATGCAGATCGAACCCAGTATGAGCAGGCGAAGCATGATACCCGAAAAGGGAGAGTGAAAGGAACCGTGGATGGGCGGGGGCGCAGTGTGCCAGAAAGCAGTCTTCTGTTGCCAGAGCTAAACTGTGCCAACTGCGGGCGGACATACAAAACAGCAGATGGTTTGAAGCGGCATTTGATTATACATAGAAGTGACAATCAAGAACGTGCTGCTAGTGCCAGACATATCTGCATAATGTGTGCCATAGAATGCCAGAGTCTAGTAGGACTTAAAAGCAATCTTCGTGCGGCCCATCACTGCATTGTTTCGTGTTTCTCGCTATATATTTTTTGTGCTATACCAAGTAATGGCAGTGTTCGAAAACGAATTTGCTGCCATCATGTATGTATACATATATATATATATATGTATATATATGTATATATATATGTATATATATGCATATATTTATATATATATGTATATATGTATGTATATGTATATATATATATATGTATGTATGTATATATCTGTATGCATATATATGTTTATATATGTATGTATATATCTGTATGTATATATATATGTTTATATATGTATGTATATATATATATGTTTGTATATATATATATGTATATATATGTGTATATATATGTATATATATATGTATATATATGTATGTATATATATGTATGTACATGTATGTATATATATGTATGTACATGTATGTATATATATGTATGTACATATATGTATATGTGTATGTATGTACATGTATATATATATGTATGTATGTGTGTATGTACATATATATATAATGTGTGCGTGCGTATATAAACTACATAGCTACTTATCCATCTACTTCTATCTCTTTTTATATGTGTTTATCAAATGTCTATTTATCTGGACTCTTTTTGTTAATGTCTATGTCCTACACATCAATCGAGCTTTTCAACAACCGTCATTAATCGCATAAAACTGATCCGGTTTCAAAACTACCAATAAGAATCCATTATCTTCCTTCAAATTGTCTTGCAAATACGGCAGAAAATTGTGCCCCCACTTTTATTTAATACTTCTCTTTTCCTTTGATAGTGGCGGCCACCGCATGTAATTGTTGTTTGTCGCTGTTGTCTCCGAACGGAAATCGACAGGCATGTAAACGCTTATTACCTTTAAATAGAAGCAATAATGCGAGCTTATTATTTAAATCGCCATTGTTTCATTGCCGGGCAACCCTGCAAAATTAAACGTCCATGTGCTGTCGACTAATCGGAACGTCCATAATCCGAGCACGCGTAGCTACATCCCAGGATACATAGCAACTAAATATTAGTGCTGTCATACATCGACTGGAGAATCGGTGTCCAATTTGAAGGTCCCTGATTAATTACAGAAAAGTATCTTTAATTTGATTGGCTCGCAGCCTTTCTGCTTCACTGCAATCTCTGTCTCTCTCACAGACGTGATTTTACTTGTCCCAGTCTTTTCTGCAAATATTCCTATGGCTTGGCTTCCTCAGAATTGTCTGATCTATTCCTTGCTTTTTTTGTACCAGTTCGCTTGAGTTGATATTCTTACGACCGCTAGTACTTTGCTGTACTAATACCTCATTGTAATACAGCTTCCTAGTCCAGTAGCTTATTTCGAAAGAACTGCAAGTTTATGGAAATCATTTCCTGTTACTGTCTTCCATTCTACCTACACGCTTGGCCTTTTAAAAAATAAAGGTCACTAGGCATCTCATCTTATTATTAGCTCCTTATATCAAGTGATTTTATGCATCGTCTTAAGCGATTTCTATAAAATAGCGAAACCTTCTTTAAAGTTTCTGATATTACTGTTTTTTGAATATTGAATACCGCCCCTTTCTTATAAATACATATAAATCTTAGAAAGCTACAAAAATATTTGTCTCCGAACTGTAAGAAAATAATTTTCTGAACATAACAGTTATGCACTGATGTATGTTTCTTAATAAAGCTAGAATACCTCCATATAATCATATTAATCTTTATGTTTAGGGTCTTTGATCACGTTCAGATAATATTTCCCGCGTAAATTTGGTTGTAGAGATGTAAGACATGTAAGGAATTACCTAAATGTCTGTAGAGAAGAAATGTTCAGGACGGAAAGATGCCGGAAGTGGATTCGATTTCTCTAATATGTAAGGTAAATCAGTAAATATGAAAGGAAATACAAAGCCACATGGAAATAATTTATTTTAAAAATATATTTTAGCTTTAACATCATGGAATAATAAAAAAAATGATGACCTTTCATTTTTTTGACATTTCTCTAAGTATTTTTTTTTGTTTTAACATTACAAACTAATGGGAATTATAATTATTTATATTTCTATAAATTGTGTCTTTTTGAAATAATATATTTGTGTTTTTCACAGGTTTTATAATATAACTTTCTCATGAATAATATTCTATTAACATTTGAGTTATCAAAAATACTTACTTTAAATATGTGTATATTGTAACACATAGTATTATTGTAAAAATATATTATTTCCATATAAATATAGTTGAAATATTTAGAAAAATTATTAATAATAATGTAGACCTGAAATAAAATTACTTTTTTTAAAATAACATATTTCCATATGAATATTTTTATACTAAGAAAATAATTTATAAAACAGTAAACTATGAAAATTTAAATTACTTTTTTAAATAAAATATTTCCATATAAATATATTTTAAATATTTCGATTTCTTTTATAAGAATATAGACTATGGAAGATTATTTACTAGAAATAAAATATTTCCATCTGAATATATTTTAAATATTTCGAATGTATTTTTATAAAAATGTAAACTATAAAAGTTTAAATTACTTACAATAAAATATTTCCATATAAATATATTTAAAATATAAAATATATTCATGGAAAATAAAAGTTGTTGTTTGTTTTTTGTTTCATGATAAAACCAGAAATGATTCCATATAGTTTCGTTTTTTATTTCATGATTTGTGACTTCCGTTACACATTTAGGTTTATCGAGTCCACTTCCGGCGTCTTAATTTTGCTTACTGAATTTTTCGATAAAACAGAAGAAATTTACGAAAGATCTTCTTTGATAAGTCTACCTATGTTTGCCCCCCCCGACAAAAGGAGGATGGCCCTGTAAATTCACCCTTGTCCATTCGTTTGTCCGCACTTTTCTCAATAATTACGCTTTTGATTTTTTTTTAATTTTGCACAAACATTAAACATGATATGAGTAAAAAGGTACCAGAACGGATTTTCCGGGAAAACTCCGGTTGCCAGCCCCTAAGGGTGCTTTTCGTGTTAAAATGACTAAAATTGACACTTTTGTGGTTATTAAAAAAATAGTACCTTGGATTTTTATAAAACTTTCTGAAAAGTTGTAACTAACTGGTTTATATATAATTTTGTTTGTCTATACTTTGCGATAACTCTTAGGTGTACCGCAGGGGCTCTTTTAGGGCTAAAACACTCCATTTTTTTTAACTATTTTACTATATTTGTCCAAAATTCTCTGTTTATGTCTATTTAGCAGTTTTGCATAGTGCTGAACACAAATTTAAATATAGTAACGCCTAAAACTGCACCGTTTGTTCATTTTCACTAGGATTTTATGTCCTCTGGGTCTTTTGGGGCTAAATATGGGTGGCACAAATGCTGAACTTAGTATTTGTTTATGCCTCATTGATTTTGCACTTATGGGGGAGAATGCATGCTTCACATGTTAACTCAAAAACTAAAACGTTGAAAAGTTACGAAGACGGGAGTAGTATCATAAATGAGCGACCTTTGGTAATCCAGATATTTTATTTGCATATATTCATCACCATTCTCAATGCGCTTTTGCCAACCTCTTTCGAAACTTCGCTCGATAAATCCCCGAACACGCTTTGTCACTTATATCTCTGTTACCATTCTGAAATCTATAAAATCATACGTTAACTGTGACGACACCAACTGCATCCGCTCTGTAAACGTTCAACAGTCTCCGCTTAATGTTAATCCCTGCATTTTTTTTTCGGTATGGAGGAGTTCAATGATGAATCTGTGCCTCTCCAGCGCGTCCATGACAGGGATTGCTTTCTAAGTTTTCTGGGTTGTCAATATCTGCAACAGAGGGATGATACTTTATGCCATAAATACATAAGTTCAATCATAATAACAATGCAATTTGCGATCGTCTTAAACGATTTTAATTTATTTTATTATATTTTTTATTTATTAAATATTAAATTATTTTATTTAGATAATTTTAAAATGTTTTCCCGTGTACAAAATATATATCCAGCAAGACGTGTTTTTGAGTATCATCTGTCCTAAGAATAGGCCAACCATCGCCAAGGATCGAAACGACGATAACATTATCAGCAGTCTAAGCCTTTTGAAAATGGTCAAGTATGTATGTATGTATGTATGTATGTATGTATATATATATATATGCATACATACATACATGTTATATATTATATATATTATACATGTATTTATATATGTTATATATTATATATATAATATATATGTTATTTATATTTAGTATATGTTATATATTATATATCATATATATGTCATACATTATATATATCATATATATATTATGTATGTTATATATCATGTATATATTGCATATATGTGCTATATTATATATAATATATATTTTATATATATGTTATATAATATATACATAGTTTATATATATATATTACATGTATATTTTATATATGTATATTTTATATATATATATATTTTATATATATGTTATATTATATATACATGTATATATATTTTATATATATGCTACATTACATATATGTATTATATCTATGTTATATTATATATATGTATATTTTATATATATGGTATATATTATATATATATATATATATTTAATATGTATATTATATATATTAAATATATATTATATATATTATATATGTTTTATATATATAATATATATTATATATATTATATGTATATTATATATATTATAATGTATTTTATATATATTTTTGATATATGTTATATATATTATATATTATAATGTATTATATATATATTTTTGATATATGTTATATTATGTATATACATTTTATACATACGATATATTAATATTTTGTATATTATATATATTTTTTAAATTATATATATATATATTATATATATTTTGTATTATATATATATTTTATATATATATATATTATAAATTATATATGTATATTTTATATATTACTAGATGGGGTACCCGGCGTTGCTCGAGTGTTTGTTTCCGGGACGGGGGGGAGTTTAAAAAAATGTTATGGTAGGTAAGTAGGAAGGATCAAACACGGAATCATGAGTAAAAGTAGGAAAATAAAGTGTGAAAAAAAAAAAAAAAAAACATCTGCAACGTTAACAGTTCGGCCACCAAGAAAAGTCCATTCCAGTAGTTTAGGAAAAAAAAAACGACTACGGTAGGTCGGCGCGAACGTGAAAATATAATGTGAATTGTCCAGCACGCTAACCACTACGCCACAGAGCACTGCAGCTTAGTTTAGTGATTTTAAATAACTTCACATGAAAGAACTACGAAGCCAAACCTGTGTTCTCTTCTCAACTGTTCCTTGTGAACGATCCCCAAACGGTGTTCAGTGGTGACAGGGGGAGGAGGAATTTATTAGAGAGAAAATATTTTACCACTTCCATTGATCTTAACCGATTTTTGTGACTTCTCAGCAGAAAAAGTATAGAAATCTAAGATTATCGAGGAATTTGAGAAATAATAAGCCTATAACACACCTCAAATATTGTTCTGCCGTTTGTGCATATTATATTTGCATGAAATATCTTGATTTTTAATCCTATTAATGTCAAAATCAGACGGGAAAAAATGAGTTCATTTTATTTATATAGAAGAAAGAATAGAAGAGATAAATGATATGCCTATTTCATATATATTATTTACATATATATTATATCTATATTATATACACACACACACATATATATATATCTTTTATTTTTTACACAGTGATCACCACTTATAAAGGACCAGAAGCCACTCAATGATAAGGGTTATTGCAAGTACATTACGTTAGTGTGGAGATTTGATGAAGTGTTTACTTAAAGGGGCGGTTCATTAGGAATTTGTTAACGTTGGACTTGGAGACATCCAAGTTGTAGTCCGGTGGGAAGCAGGCAGGCGGAACAGAGTTCCAGAGGCATGCAGTTCTAAGAAAAAAGCTTTGTTCATGGAATCCACGTTTTATTTGGGCACAGATAAAGAGTGGAAGAAATTTTTCTCAGTGGATTCAGCTAGACGGGTGTTTTTCGTGAAAGATGGCGAGGGGGACCAGAGATTGGATTTCAGACGAGCACCTGCCATGGAAATAACGATAAAACAAGGACAGGCTCGCAACGTGTCGGAGAGAGGTTGCAGGGTTGAGAAAAGGTCATCCCCCACTAAGCCACGAAGTCTATTTTGTACTCTGTCAAGGCATGATAGGCTGTTTTTAGCAGCTCCTGCTCAGATATGGCAACAGTATTCCATCCTTGGACGTACTTGGGTTTTATATAGATAGAGAATTGCATCAGTAGTGAGATATCTTCTGGAGCGATAGAAGGATCCCACCATCTTTCCAGCGACCCTGGCAACAGACTTGATGTACGTGTTCCATTTCAGATCAGGAGTAAAGGTCAAACCCAGAAGCTTGTCAAAACACGGGGCCTCACCCAGACGAGAGCCATCCATCCCAATTGATGCAAGATGGGGATCAGAGCGTTGATGATTTTACGATAGGAGTTTTTTTTTGGATGCATTAAAGGTAACCAGCCACGTCTTCCCCCACTGAACCACGCGCTCGAGATCAGAGCAGAGAGAATCAGAGAGAACTTTGTCATTTACAGCCTTTGATGTGTTGCCGTAGATGTTCGTGTCATCAGCATAGATGTCAACGAATGATTTAAGTATATGTTTAGGGAGGTCATTTATGTCGATCAGGAAGAGAGTTGGGCCCAGGATTGACCCCTGAGGGACTCCAGTATTTATGTTGCAGGCCTCCGATTTTTGTCCATCTACCACTACTCTTATGAGCCTATCGGAGAGAAACTATTTTATGATTGAGAAAACATTTCCAGTTATACCTCAGCTGGAAATCTTGTGAAGTGGACCCTTATGTCATACCTTGTCGAAGGCCTTTGATATTTCAAGAGCAATTGCCCTAGAAATTAAGCCTTTGTCAAGAGATTCACTAATCCTATGGGATATAACCGTCAGCACATCTGCGGTAGATCTTGCAGAGCGGAAACCATATTGTGTGTCACTAAGAAGGTTGTTCCTGCTGAGGTGGTTGACTATTTCTCTATTTAATATGGATTCCAGCAACTTACTCATAACACACAGGAGACTTATTGGTCTGTACTGAGAGGGAGATGACTTATCAACTGAATTCTTAAATACAGGGCAAACTGATGAGGTCTTCCAGGGTGTCGGAATCACTTCTCCTTAAGGCATCACTTAAATAGTTTCGTAAGTATGGGAGCGAGTTCTGGTATATATACTTCAAAATAATATCATTCAATAAATCTATTGCTATGCAAATCCAGTGATTATCGGTCTTACAAATCATTATTTGCTATAATATTTTATAAATACAATCCCAGGTTAATGAAAATTGCTTAATATACTTGATAGAGCAAATAAAGCATAATTTAGTAATTTACTTTTATGATGTGAAATATTTAAACTTCATATCTAAAACCTCTATTATATTCAAGACAAAGAACACAAATCTTAGAGCAAGGGAAAATATACATTGGTTCAGAATAATACCATATGTAAATGCACCATTCAATTTGGATATAGAATTCTATACCCTTTTCATTCTGAACCTATGTATAATTCCCTTTCTCTATGATTTAGAAGCTTTACACACTTTTAATTGAGATTTTCTCTGTTTGTTACGTTTAGAAAATTGGGTATGTGCCATTATAAAATTTGCTATGTCTGAGGAGATGTGTAAATATCGAAAACCTGTGAGCTGAGGAGCTATACTTGGAATGTTTTCTTTGTCTTGTATATAATGGAGGTTTTATATTTGAAATTAAACTGTTCTACATCATAAAATTTAAATTACTGAATTAAGATATATATATATACATATATATATATATATATATATATATATATATATATATATATATACGTATAATGGCGGTTGAAAGATTTTGATATTTAAAATGAATAAACATAGCTTAGCATCATCTCTCTCGGGATATCATTCCCTTTATTTTCCTAATTAATGTTATTACGACCTCTTTTCTCCTCTGTTGTCAACGTTAATGTCTGTATATATTTTGAGAGAGTTTGAGACTGGCTAAAGATATCGATGGGATTTGTTTATGCTGTGAACTTTAACTTGACAAGTCTACTTTATTTAATTGCAAATTTGGCAATTTTTGTAAATTTAGCGGGAAGAGACTGACAGAAGCAGCAGTCGCAAATCGCAAATGATACATTTTATTTTATGAGAGAAACATTTGATGCAGGAACAATTTTACGAAATGGATTTGTCAGCAGACTACCTCGTTCGTGCGATTTAGTAATTTAATTTGGGGTTATATAAACTCCTCTGTCTATGCTGATAAAGCAAAGCTCACGAACTCATATGGAAGGCGAATTGCCGAAATACATCCTAATTTAATGCGTAGAGTTCGTGAAAATTATAACCTTAAAAACAAAACAACAAAAAACTTATATACGTGCGAGCCGCGTGGGCATGTGTCCGACATTGTATTTAAATTGTAAATGCGAAATATTAATCTTTGATACAACTCACATTTTTGTATGAGAAAAAAAAACAAACAAACTATGTATTTAAATCTAAAGTTCAATGCATCTAAAAATGATACCTTTTATAAATATCATGATGAAATATTGTAAATGTAATGTTAACAAAATGAAATATGGCTGCATTTATCATAGCCCTATTATTTATCTAATTTTAAATGGAAGATAGAAGAAGCTGAACTGATATGTCAGCAAATAATAGTGTACATGACGTTTATGCAGTTGTCTTTTAGTTAATCTAGGTTGACAAGTCGACGTATTCGACGTGATCATTGTTTTATGGGGGAAAAAAAGAACAAAAGTTTTAAGAAACAGTCGTTGTATATCAACAAAATATTTCAATAGGTAGATGTTTATGTACAATATATAATAGGTTAGTGTAAAAAAATTCATACAGTTCAGATACAATCGGATCGGATACAGTCTAGAAAGAAATAATAAAATTAAATGTTTGTATAATTAATAAATATTTTGTTTTTAATTTCAATAAAGACCTTATTTTTAAAGTAAAATACATTTGTTATTAACAATAGCCCGGTTTGATAATCAGATTTGATTGTTTTGAAGGTTATACTTTCTAACGTTTAAACTCGTCTCTGATTGGCTGTCTGTAGTTTTATCGCTCGTCTGAATATTTTCCTTTTGTCTGCGTGGAATTTCCAAATTTACTTTTCTGATGAAAATGAAATAATGCATAACATATTGGTTTGCTTGAGAATACTGATGACTTCTTTATAATCATATCTAAAATTTATTCTGTTCCAAAATCTTTATTAAACAATTCATTAAAGAAGGAGATGACCTTAATTCAATACTTTATTCATGTCATATATATACAGAGAGAGAGAGAGAGAGAGAGAGAGAGAGAGAGAGAGAGAGAGACAGAGACAGAGACAGAGACAGAGACAGAGACAGAGACAGAGAGAGCAGGTCTCAGTGTATTTACTCTCGCTTGAAAAATATCTACACTGGACAAAGTTGCAGTTGAAACATGTAAGCTTATATGTAGTCAAAACGTACGTATAAAACTATATATATATATATATATATATATATATATATATATATATATATATATAAATATATATATATATTTCTATATTTCCATATATATATTTATATATATATATATATATATATATATTTAAATAAATGTTTAGAGGTACAGAATTTATATATAGCTTTAAAAATAATAGGCGGAAGTTTCTCGAGAGCTCTTTCGGCTATCATTTCGTCAGGAGAAAATCGATAGCGAACAAAATAATATTGTGTCGAAAAATAAAGAGTTCTAATGGGGAACTTATTAAATGTGCCAAAAGTACGGGGACACTAAATTAATTTATTTAGTTAATATTTATATATATTATATATATATATATATTATATATATATATATTATATATATTATATATATATATATATTATATATTTTATATATATTATATATATATTATATATTATATATTATATATATATTACATATATATATATATATTTATATATATTATATATATTATATATATATTATATATATATTTATATATATTATATATATTATATATTATATATATATGTATTTATTTATATATATATTATATATATACTATATATAATATATATATATATAATATACATATATATATATGAAGAGTAATATATATATATATATATATATATATATATATATATATGATATATGTGATATATATATAGTATATATGACAGGAGTAATAGAGATTTCTATGTCATCGTATTTTAGAAAAAATATTAATTTACTTGAACATTTGTAACTAATTTTGATCCGTATCTTACGAAAAAAACAATAATAAACCAACACTCGGGTACTTCCCCGCTCAATTTAATTGATTAAAACCATGTGGAAATATTGATAGGGGTGTAATTTGCTGATTAGTCACAAGTAATACGCGTTTGAACGAAGACTGTTTCATTATCGTTTCTATAAACTGATTAATTTCCCGATACTAAACAATTACTCACACGAAAGGCTGATCGGGTCACAAGTCAATGATCGATTAGATTAAAATTCAATTGATTAGATCCGATCAACAAAATTTATTTTCAAATAAACGTGCGCAACGTGCATATAAATACGCATGAAGAATAAACTTTTCTTCTTATTATTATTGTTATTATTATCATCAACATCGTCGGAAGCTGTGAACAACTAACACTGCTACCCGGTAACTACGTGTGGAATAGCTGCTTCATTAGCGTAACCCATGTTACCGGGGATTATCGACACTATCTTTTGGTAAAAATGTTAACTTGTGTTTGTATTTATCATATACGAGGAGTTCGTAGATACTTAGCTTCAGTCGAGGGCAAATTTGGATACAAGTTTTTTTTTTTAATTAATGCGTGATAAACTGGACTCTCCGAAAAGGGGCACTCTTTATTAGAATATTTTTTTTTTAAATTGCTTTACCCTAGAATGTTTGTTTTCCATTTGCGCAAAGCATGAAAAGATGAAGTGCAGCATTAAACATATACTACACTTTTATCCTAGCTGTAGATAAATTGTGTCTTAATGACCTTATCACTAATGCGTAATAACTCGTCAATGCAAAATACGACTCGAAGACACTTGTTAATGTGATATGTGTGTGTGTGTGTATATATATATATATATATATATATATATATATATATATATACATACGTACATATATATACAAACATACGTACATATATATATATATACACACAGATACATATGTGTACATATATGTAAACACATACATGCATACATATATATATATATATATATATATATATATATACACACATGCATACATCTATATACATAAATACACATATATACACATATATATATACATATATACACACATATATATACATATGTACACATATACATATATACATATATATATATACATAGAGAGAGAGAGTAAAAGATAGATAGATGGATGGATATACATATTCATCGTTGAATGGGGTGTTTAAAGGCATCGAGTTTGTAAAGAGACTGTGGGAATGTGGTATTGCAAACCATCACACACCACATGCTCGAAATAATTGGCAACACCGCAATACTTTACTTAGTGTCGAATTTGTTTCGAAAGAATTTAAGAACAAATAGGTTAAATAGATGAAGAAAGCATACAGAATGTAGGCTTTCTGTTCTTCAACACTTTTAATCGTTCGTTCGATGTAGACTGTATTCGACTCTGGTTGTGCTCAATTTTAGTATAAACGCATGGTTATATTTACTTGGTGTCCTTCATTTGTTTAGGTGAAAGAAGAATTAAGAAGCCGATGTTACTTGTGTGAGTGCTACAAAATATATATGACAATTTAGATCACCCGTTTAGCTCAGAGGCCACTCCAGGATAATGATTATTGAGTGTAAGGTGGGGCTGTAGTAATCACTTATGGTATAGACTGGGTAGAATTTAATTATTTATGAGGACGGCTTAGAATAAATTTGTTTACATTAGATTCGATTGTTACCATGTTTTATTCAACCGTGAAGAAAGACAGCGTAACAGTGTTCCAAGAATCTGCATTTATATTTAGGCACGATAGAGAGTAAGGACAATTATATAAAGTGATCGTAGCTAGTAGATTTTTTTTATATGGAAGTTTGACAAGGAGAGGCCATAGACTGAAGTTCAGACGAGCACCTGCCATGAAGATAGCGATAGAGCAGAGCCAGGCTCGTGACGTCTCCTATCGAGAAAGAGGTTGCAGGGAGAAAAGGGTATAATTTATTAGGTTTCGACGCCGGATTTGAACTCTATCAAGGCACAATAGGGCGTGCCAATAAGCTCCTGCCCAGAAGTGACAACAATACTCAATTTTTGGGCGTACCTGCTTCTTATTCACATAGAGGATTGCAACGGCAGTGAGATACTTACTGAAATGGGTAAAATGATCTAACCATTTCTACGGCAAACTTGTCAACATATTTCATGCATGTGTCCTATTTCAAATCAGGAGTGAAGGTCATCCCCAGAAGCGTGTCAAAACATGGGAGTTTCCCAAGAAGAGAGCGATTCATTTTGATTGGGTTGTGGTGGGGTTGACAGTTATTATGATTAAAGGAGAGAAACTTAATTTCCCATGCATTAAAATTAACCAACAGCATTTTCCCCCATTACACCACGTTTACAATATCAAGGGAGGGTAATAATAAAGATTTTCGTCATCGCTAGCCTTTGTAATGTCGCCATAGATTGTCGTGCCGTATATATAAATGCATATAAATATCGTAAAAATGTAATTTGGGAGATCAGTGATGAAGATCAGGAAGATTGGGTCCAGGATGGACCCCACAGAGACGCCAGTGTTAATATAATGAGTGTCTGATGTTTACGCATCAACGACTGCTCGTATAAGATTCTCAGAGAGAAAAGATTTAAACACTGAGATGACATTTCTAGCTATTTCATAGCTGGCGATCTTATAGAGTTAACCTTTATGCCGCATTCTATCTAAAGTCTTTGATATTTCAAGAGCTATTGCTCTAGCTACGAAGCTTCCGTCGAGAGATTCACTAATCCTGTGTGATATAACAGTTAGTACACTAACTGTAGATCTCGCATAACGGAAACCATACTGCATGTCACTGAGCAAGTTATTTTTTCTGAAGTGGTTGACCACTTCTCTGTTTATCGCAGTTTCCAGCAACTTACTAACGATGTACAGAAGATTGATTGGTTTGTACTGAGCGGGAGATGACCTATCTCTGGAATTTATAAATACTCGGCATACCGATTAAATTTTCCAGGGTGTTAGGAAGCATTTTCCTTAAGTCAACGTTTAAACAGCTTTGAAAGTCTGGGAGATAGTGAATGTTGAAGCTTTTTAGGCACTATGGTGGGAATGCCATCGGAACTAACTACTTTAGAAGGTTTTTGATAAACTTGGCAACATCACGTCGAGAACTTTATATGTCGCTTAGTGTGTTTTCAGTCACAAGAGTAAATACCGGATGCAGGTAGCCCTGATCGCAAACGGTAGAATTTGCTCCAAAGTTTTTGGTAAAAAGTTTTGCTGTGACAGATGATGACGAGATTACCTCAGGTCCATTGATAATAGTAGGGATAACCTACCTTATACTCGCCAAAACTGGTGGGAGCAAAGCCGTTGCTCAGCTACTTAAAGCATACGAATTTTTTGCATTTTTTTCTACAATGATTGCTGGCAGTCCTAAAGGTCGCTTAAGTTTTATAACATCTATTATGCTGGAAGTAATGAAAATAAGTGATTTATGTGCACAATAGCAGCGGCACACTTTGGTGGGGGGGAACCACAGCTAGGTTTTTGCTGGACTAACTTGGAGGGTATGAAGCGATTGATGCCGACACTTAAGCATTCAGAGAGGTTTGATACTATAGCGGATACATTCTTTTTGACCATAGAGTGCAGATTATATCTGGTATGAATGTTCGGAGGTCATTTCAGTCAGCCATAGAGAATCGATATAGAGTACAATGGATAGGTTATCTGAGGACATTACATTTTGTTTTTATCTTAACTGTGACAATTAAGTGATCAAAAAATCCCAATGGAGAAAGAACGGAGGATGAGCACACTTCAAGGTAAGTTATAAGAAAAAGGTCAAGGAGATTTATATGTTGTCTGTAAGAGTCGGGTATACGGGTGGGTTCTTTATAAAGAATGATAAAAAATACCAAATGAGACGCTGTTTGCTCCTTAACTATTCCAATCCAAGTTTTCCCCCATGTTCTCACTTTTCATCCAAGTTTAAGTTTAGATAGTTCTACTACTTGCGTTGATGTACTCTTTGGTTTATCATGATAAAATCCAATCTATTTATTCTAAATTATCTATTTACTTATGGAGTTTTAGTACACAGGCGTTATATATCTCTATAAATTTATGCATATACATATATACACATATATATATATATATATATGTATATATATATTCATATATATATACATATAAATACATACATATATACATATATACGTATATATATACATATATATATGTATATATGCCAATATGTACATATATATATATACTTATATATACACATATATATATATACATATACATATACAGATATATACATATATATGCATATATATGCACATGTATACATATATATACATATATGTATCTACATATATATATACATATAGATATATACTTATATATACATATATGTATATATACATATATGTATATACATATATACATGCATAAATGTATATACATATATATATATATATATAAATATATATACATGTATACATATATGTACATACATATATATACATCTATATACGTGTATACATATATATATATATATATATATATATACTTGCATATATACTGGAGATCTATATCTCCGCGTATATGTATATATGTAGGTGTGTATATATATATATATATATATATATATATATATATGTATGTGTCTACATATATATGTGAGTATGTATATGTGTATAGGATTTGTGTATATGTATGTATATCTGCATATAGATGCATGTATGTCTGCATATATATATTGTTTATATATAGTATGTGCGTATGTGTCTGTATATGGATGTGTTGAAATGTACATATGTATGTGCATATATGTATGCCTATTTGCGCGTGCGTTAGCGTAGGTATTAATCCTTTACTGCCTAAAAACAACTCATTCTCAACTGAAATGAACAAGTCGACTTATAGCGACTACGAAAATTTTTAATGGAATCTTTTACTTGTAAAACACATGACAGCTACACAAACCCTTTCTCTCTCTATCTCTCCCCCCTCTCTCTCTTATCTACTCCATATACCTGGCTGAACAAGGAAAACGCAGTCAAAATTTAAAACCTTAAAATTGAAAGTCCTTCCCCTCCTCTCCTTACCTTCTTTCTTTTTTCTTAACCATCCTCTCTCCACTTCACCCTCCCTATATCCACATATCTCAAACCACGCCTACTTGAATCTGCTACCCCCACACACTGCAATCTAATGTATTTTAACCTTCAAAACTGAAATATTGTCGATACCCGTCCCCCTTCCCTTTATTATATCCTACTCCCTTTTTTCTCGTATTCCTTCTAAAACACTTCTTTAAAATTCTAACTACCATTTCTGTAAGGTCTGACGAGGCTGGTGGATCGTAAACATAGTCCAGATAAAACGGTAATAAAAAAATCTTACAAAAAATAATACACACGTACATACAAACACACACGCAGTGTGTGTGTGTGTGTGTGTGTGTGTGTGTGTGTGTGTGTGTGTGTGTGTAGCTGTATATGACGTTGTAGCACAATTTGCAT
>NC_136483.1:97490617-97608117 GCF_053919585.1 Euprymna scolopes | reverse complement strand
GACTCAATTAAACGTCGTATGGATCTATTATGCATGTGTCTATGGAAAGTGCTTCGTTAAAATTATGATGTGACAAAAAATGGCGTTGGGTTTATTGTTGTTTTTTTTACATGTCTTTTTTATTCATACATTCTTTTATTTAACCATACCATTCACTGGAGAAAGCGGGAGGGGGCAGAGCGGTAGCTCTAGATATATGTAAGGCTTTTGAAAAGGTAGGAAAATTAGATCATACGGTATCACTGGTAGAATACTTAACATAATTAAATCCTTGTTAGATAAGAGAAAAATCCACGTTGTCTTCGACGGTCGTACATCGAAACAATATGATTTAAATGTGGGAGTTCCCAAAGGGTCTATCCCTGGACCTCTACTGTTACTGATATTCATAAATGACCTCCCCGACAAAATTGGCTGTGAGATGGGTATATATGCTGATGACACCACACTCTATAACAGGCACGACAGGAAAACAAATGAACACATACCGAAAGAAATGGCAGACACATTAGAGGATGCCCTCCAATCTGTAGTGGAATAGGGACAAAAATTGATGGTCACGTTCAATGCCGGCAAGACTGAACTAGTTTCATTCAATAATTACAAGAAACCTTCTCTACCAACTATAGCAATGGCCAACGACTCTTTATCTGAGAGTACATCTTTCAAACTCCTTGGCCTAACGTTCACCGCGAACATAAGTTGGAACAATTACATTGAAAACACCGCCAGGGCCGCTGCAAGGAAGCTGGGTTCTCTCTACCGTGCTGGAAAACTACTAACACCCGAAATTATCTTGTACCGCAATAAGGCCCCCATTCGCCCATGTATGGAGTATTGTCATATTGTGGCGAGTGCATCTGCTACTAGTCTCATTGACAAGGTTCAAAAGAGAGTCGCAAATCTGATAGGCCCTGCACTGGCATCTAAGCTTCAGCCTCTGTCCCATCGACGAAACGTTGCAACTGTCTGCTTGTTCTACAAGTATTTTAACGGCGAATGCTCTGACAAACTACAAGCACTTGTGCCCCCACGACGTGAACACCCTCGACAAACCCGACACGCTGCTAAATCCCACCTCCACACTGTAGAGATCCCTAGATGTAAAAATTTTTCTACTCTAGTAGTTTCTTCCCCAGAACCGCTAGACTTTGGAATTCCATTCCAGGTCCCTGCTTCCCCAACTGTACTGACGTGCAGAAGTTCAATTGCAAAGTGAACCGACATCTTGCTGCCTAATCCCTACATAGTACCCCAGTAGGTGTTGCTCCTGATAGCAGCCCACTACACCAAAGTGACAATGTGCTTTGTTTGGGGTGAACATGTAAAAAAATAATTAAAAAGAAACTGCGTTGAGTTTCTCTTACGTATATTCTTCCACAATCAAGGCAGGGTATGGAATATATTCCGGCTTAGGTGTTAGTGTTGGTATTAGTCATAATTTTACGTGTTAGATCCGTAATTGTTAAAGGGTTTCGGTTATGGTAAATTTTTAGTGTTTTCATGTTTGTATTTGTCAGAAAATGTTGAGGGTATCTTAAGTTTATAAATGTACGTTCGATATATTCAAATTCTTGCTTGATGTATTCTTCACTGCATATTCTCAGATATTCCCTGAGATTAAATCCTATTAGATTACCTCTTTTCACTTTATCATCGCGATGAGGAAAAAATTTATGTAATCATTTTTATTCGTAACGTTCCGATGGGTTTAAAACTTAGATGATCATTTTATTCATGATATTGATGTCCAGAAAAGGTCTGAAGTTGTTTTTTTCTCTTTCATACGTATAGTTAATAGTGGGTTCGATTAACTATTTACTATACGTATGAAAGAGAAAAAAAAACAATAATAATCTCCAATTCCAGCAATAAGGGGTTTTCCACGTTGCTCCCTATCTGTAGAAAATAATTATGAAATAATTATATATATATATATATATATATATATATATATATATATATATATATATATATATATATATATATATATGATTGTAGAGCTGGATTAAATCCGACGATATGAAGTGGAATGGTGGTTGAAGGACCTGTATATTAAACGTTTCGCTCGATTTTCAAGAGGGATGGTTACTGACGAGGAGGTCGGAGGATTTATATATATATATATATATATATATATATATATATATATATAGTTACATTTTTAGAAAGATTCCAGCGTTATAAGGAAAAATTCAGCAAATAAGAGGGTATTATTTATATTGTTTAAGTTACTGGGAGTTTAGATAAGTCTTCGGTACCTTCCGTTTCAAACCTGATAATAGGGGACCATTTTAGATACCCATATCAACCTCTCTTTTACCATCAGTTTTGAAACACAGGGTACCGATGACTTATCTAATAAACTTTCTGTAAATGAAAATATATAAATATGCTCTTATTTTCGGAATTTTTTCCTTATAATATAAAACTGATGAGTATCGGCTGAAGAGAGCTGTTATCGTTGTCTACAACGGTGCCCTATCATCACGTACGATACCGATGGCTTATCTCATATGAACTTCTTGCAAATAATATATATAAAGCTGAACGTCTGTGTGTGTCTGGTCACGAATAGGCTCCTATATGGTTGACTATTACAGAAAACTGATCACATATAATGATAGAAGATGTATCGAGACACAGGAATGGGTATGTTTGATCTGGCATAATGATGATTCATTAAACTTGTGGGGTCTGCGTCCGCGCCTGATCCACAAAGTATCGAAATAAAAAAATTAAAAATTAAAAAAAACAAACATTTACAAGTGTTTTTCATATAGAGGTACTGATAATACTTTGATAAGTATGTGTTAACCTAAATAGGGATGGTATCATAAAATTGTGTGGTCTTCGTTCGCGCCTGGCCTCCATAGAATGACTTCTATATACTTATGTCCGGACTCTATACACTTATACTGGACTCTTGTCGGTTAAATCTGTGGTATGCATGCTGCCTTTGCGCAATGGCAGCTGCGCGAGTAGAAGTAAACCATTGGGGAGAGTAGTACTTGCTATAAAATTTCCGAAGATATGAACATTTATTATTGACTGTAATGGTACTTATTTAATTGGAATTCATCACTGAGATGAGTATTAATTATTAATTTTATTTACTGCGGACTATTATCCTTATTTTCCTTTAGTTGTTTCACGCCGTTTCAACCAACTATGCAAGTGAGAATTGTCTGAAGATAGCGGTTTCAATCCTATCCGAAGCCGGTCAGAGGCTTACTTGGCCTAAACGTGGTGAGGCGACAACAACTACGGAAGGCAGTAATTGCAGTGAAGGCAGTCAGGAGTTCCTATCCGTCGCCGTTACGACCTAACGAAGGGCAGAGTAATAGTCGGCTGAAACGTCGTGAAACAACTAAGAAAATATTAAGATAATAGTCCGCAATAAAGAAAACGTAATGGTACTATCTGTCTCTTCATCAAATGTTAACGTCCCCTTTCTTATGTCCCTAGCTCGAAAATGAAGTTTACACATCTTTAATAATAATAATAATAATAATAATAATAATAATAATAATAATAATAATAATAATAATGCAAAATACAATCGTACTATAATATGAAAACATGTTAATAACTAAGAAAATATAATAAACAAATTTGCAATATTAAATACGGATGGGGGTAGATTGGGAAAGGAAATATTATTTTATTTTATATTTAAATATATTTACTTATAGAACATGCCATTTTCAGTTCAGTGATATTCTCATCGTGAAACTAGCTGAAACTTTGTATAACAATTTATGATAAGGTACAGTTATGTATTATGGTATCTGTTCGATGCAAATACGAGTTAATAGAGATTAATAGGGATGAGTCAGCACTTTGCCATATTTATTTGCATTTTTTCTCAGAACCTAGGAAGCAGTATGGCTCAAATTTCATATAACCCATTGTTATAATAAAGTGCAGCGGATTAAGTATTATGGTATACATTGATTCCACAGATAATGAACGATAGGGATTTTAAATGAGTATTTAATACAAAAACGAACATAATTTAATCAACAATTTGACATGAAACACTACTCTTAATAACGCTGTTTTCATTTTAACGTGTTTATATATATATATATATATATATATTTATATATATATATATATATATATATATATATATATATATATATATATATATCGCATACTCGCGTTGACACACCGGTTTTCGTCAGATCACCGAAGTTAAGCAACGGCGAGCCTGGTTAGTACCAGATGGGTGACCATTTGGGAATTCTAGGCGCTGTATGTGCTCTCCGCTTATCTCTGCATTTGTTTCTAGTCGTCTTGTACACTTCACTGTCTACTGGTATTTAACAATGTCGATTTAGGAGAGGCGTGGTTGAAGACTACGCACCTCCTGCCAATAAGATATTCACGCGCTGTCACCCCTTCGTGGGTAATCATAGTCTGTCAAAGACTTAGGGGTCCCTTCCTATATATATATATATATATATATATATATATATATATATATATATATATATATATATATATATATATAAGTTTTACTGGGTTTTATGTTTTAAAAAGTGAAAAGTAATTTGGTGAATTCGTAATATATGAACTGACTGGAACGCTAGTCGGAATAATCAGTCACTGCCAGAGCGAAATGTCTGAATAACAATTTAATTTATTTGGATTTAATCATTTTCGTTGATAAAACTCATTAATTCAATCTCACCAACCGTGACAGACAGATGCCGGTGTTTCCATTCTGTGAAAAGGTCGACAGTCATTTTTTATTGGGAAACGGAGGTGTTCAGTCGGAAAGAATCAAACTCGCATTTATAAAATTATGTGAAAATCATATTAAGGAAATCAAAGCACACACACACACATATCAAGTTTCTAAAGTCAGGCGGGGTTGCGGGGGATGATAGTGTTACTGCAGAAGTACGGCAGAGTGGTGGCGAACCCATTGTTGAGATATTTACAAGACTGTTTAAAAAGTTCCTATTTCAGTGGAAAGGTTCTATGTATATTGCTAAATGTATCAGTAGTCATAATTCATAAGCAAGGAGACACTACAGATATCAAGAACTCTCGGCCAATCAACTGTCTGTCAGTGACATATAAGGTATTCTCTCAGGTGATGCTGGGACGTATGGTAGAGCCACTAGACAATCGAAGCAGGTTTCAGAGTAGGTTACTCCACCATCGACTGTATCCAGGCTGTTAGTCAAGTGCAAGAGAACGCCAATGAATTCAGGATCCCACTGTGCTTGACATTTGTGAATTACGAAAAAGGCTTGCGGCTCTATAAAGTTGACTCCGCCATTCACTACCCTTGAGAACCAAGTAGTTGACTATACAGACATAACCTTGCTGAAAGAAGTGTATAGTGAATCTGACTCTACTCTAAAAGTCCATTGTGACATCAAAAAGATCAAGGTGGAAGGGGAAGCAAGAGGTGACAGCATCTCGCTAAAACCCTGTCCTCAAGATACGATAATCAGTCGGATAAATTAGGAGGGTAGAGGAGTCAACATCGATGGTAAACACCTGTCACATCTCATCTTTGGTGATGAAAAAGTACTGATCGCACACTCGACTCAGGAACTAAATTTCTTTATAAACGACATTCTCTCGAAGAGCAAACCTGTTGGCCTGAACATGTATATTGAAAAGACAAATATGATGTTGAACAAGTACGCTGAAAAGTCGCCAATAATTTGTGATGGAAAGGAAGTTGAAAGCTATATCTACTTGAAAAAAAAAACTTACGAAAGATGAAGATCTCTCCTATGAGATAAAGAGAAGAGTAAGATTGTGATGGTCAGATTTTGTAAAATGAATAATATAATGAGAAGCTAAAAAGCAAGTATGTCAATCAAAAGGAAGATCTTCAATGAATATATAATACCTGTGATAATCTGCGGTAGTGAAACATGGATCTTGACGTCTCGCCAAAGTGAGATTTTGGCAGTGGTATAAAAGAAGTTGGAGAGGATAATATTCAGCATCACTCCACAAGACAAAAAAACAAACATCTGAATCCGCTAACAAAAAGGATTTATTGACATCAATACGGCCATCAAGACATCCAAACGCAGATGGGTAGGGCACTTGCGAAACAACATGAAAAAAATGGTTCACCAGGACAACGGAGGGTTATCACTTGAACAAAGAGGCCAAGGAAAAAATCAGAAACGAGATGAAGGGACGATCTGATACAGCACATGGGTTCCACATGGCAACGGATAGCCCGGAATAGAGATAGATGGCTAAAGTCCAAGGAAGGGATTTTCATTGAGTGATAACCCCCTTATTGATTGATTGATATATAACAATAAATAATTACTTTTATACCTACAGACACTAGCGTTTCATGGGTTTGTAATTTTCAGTACAAGAATTGTCGCTGGTCGAAAGATTCGAAATTTGTCAAAGAACAATATTTTACTCCTATAGCAAATAACGATTCGAAATTTGTCAAAGAACAATATTTTACTCCTATAGCAAATAAAGTTAACACTGGGCTACCGCTAACCACCACCAGTACCCAAATAAAATTTAACTTTTAGAAAGTCAGATATAGGCATAATGGTCTCAATACGATCTATGATGATCGAGCCAACTGAAATCGCGATCTTGCACAAGGTCAGCTGATCGCCATTTATTTCTCAGACAGTGCTCAACTTTTAAATGGGTGAAAATTATTATTAATTACACGTTGTTCTATTTATACTAAGAAACATTAGTGTTTCATTCGTTCACAATCATCAATGTAAGAATTAACAATCTTTTAATCCATTCGCAAGAACCTTTAAACCTTAACCAGTATTAACCGCGATATATATATATATATATATATATATATATATATATATATATATATAAGAATAAAATACGCATTGAATACGTTTGAAGCCAAAACTGCAACGCAGAAATGTTTATTAAATAAACGAGTGCTTATTTTTTAAGAAATATATTTCGGAGTAAATCTCCTCTTTCAATCTTTTTCTTTTTCTCTTTTTCTTTGCCATGATGTCGAGTGAAAAAAATTCGATGACGAGTCCACTTGATGTTGTTAACTGCAGAGGTTTTAGGAAGTCGTATAGGTGGTCGACCAGTTTGAAAATCTGGGAAGTTTTTTTGTTTATATACATATATAGACATATACATATATATATATATATATATATATATATACATTCACACACATATATATATATATATATATATATATATATATATATATACATATATATATACGCACATATATATATATATATATACTCGTATGTACATACCCATATATATATACATTAATATATACATATATATACACATATATGTACACATATATGTATATGTATACATATATATACACATATATATACATGTATGCATATATATATATATATACATATATACATATATATGCATAGACATGTGTTTATATGCACCTATATATATCTACATATATATATCTACATATACATATATACACATATATATATATACATACACATATACACATATATATGTATGTATATATACATATATATACATATATATATCAATATATATACATTCATATATATACATCATTATATACATATATATTTGCATATCTATCTATATATATACGTACATACATACGTATATATACATATATATATATATTTATATATATACATCATTATATATATAGATATATTTGCATATCTATATTTATACATCGTTATATACATACATATATACATATATATACATAAATATATATGCATATATATATATATATATATATATATATATATATATAGCGGTGGATAGAGGCGTTTAATCTCTACGATGTCAGGTGAGAATTATTTTAAGATAACTATTTAAATCCTACCCGAAGCTGGCCAGAGTTTTACTTGGCCAAAAACGTGGTTAGACAACAACAACAACAACTTTAAATGGCAGTAATTCCTGCAAATGCAGTTAAGAAATTCGGAGTTCCTATCCCGTCGCGGTTACCACCTTACGAAGGAAAGAAGAATAGTTGGCCGAAAGGTCGTGAAACAACAATTAAAAAGATGAGGATAATAGTCAGCAATAAATAAATTAATAAGGAATAATGAATTCCAAGTAAATAATATACATGTTTTTTAATGCTCCGTTGAAAATACGATATTCATCGCAACTTATACGCAGTGTTGCGACTTATATTATTTAGATATGTGAAAACATCCCTACATTAGCACTTATTTTGTCCCTCCGTCCAATTTTTATCGTTAAGTTTGTAATTTACGTTTGTATTGTTTTATCACGATTACATGTGAAATATTATTTCCATCGACTAACCCGCAGACAATGGATGCAGCTTCCTGGTTTTTAAATTGTGTAATTAGGTAGATACACATTCTCTTACGGAGGCTCCCTTCATCCAAGAGTGATATTAAATGAGGTTGTCTAAAGATACCAACTTTTAGGCCTTAAATGCACTAAAAAGTAATATTATTGACACTTGTTCTTTTTCCTTTGTAAAAATCAATTATGTTCGACCCCCCCCAACACACCAAATGTCCTTAACACTGTAAATTAATATTTTCATATATTAGGAACTTCTAGCATAAGAACTCTTACTAAATTACTGCTTTTCGATTGACATAGCATGAAAAGTGTCGACAATATATATGGTAGAGGGTAGACATATATATGCTTTTAATATATGATTTAAGCACGTTATAACGAATATATTAAATACATTTACGAAACTGATAGAATTCCGTATTAAAATACCATAAAATGTTTGATATGCGCTAGGAGAAAACAATACACGACAATACTATGAATAAAGAATTCGAAGAATAAAAGACGTTCATCACAATGGCAGATTTCAGCATGAAAAAAATTCATGTCTTGCTAAAAACCTACATACCAAAAAACCAAATAACTAAAAACGGGTAACATATACAGATTTATTTATACTACCGTACAAGATGAGTCACAGGAAACGGATGTTTTTCGAATGCTACTTACTCTCCTTGAGTATGGGATTATATAGTTTAGTATATGTTTTTATCAACATGATAAAATATTTGTTGAAATATTTGCAGAGTTTCGTTTCCCTTAAAAAGCATCCGTCTCCGGTGGCTCACATGTATTAGAATCAACAGTTGTGGATATGACGTGAAATTTAATAGTTAAACTTTACCCCATGTGTAAATTTCGGAGGACATAAAAACAATGAAACTTAAAATATTTCATCAAAATGACTAGTACATGCATTAAATAACCCGAAATACGATAAAAGAAAAAAAAAGTTCGCTTGTTGCCATTTCACGACTGTGTTTGAAATTTCTGTTTTCTTAGTCTGTGAAGCATACGTATATTATACTATTAATTCCATCACACTTTTGAGGTACCTACATTAAGTTTCCAGGCCTTTTTTGTACAAGTATTTAAAATTGTCATAGACTCTTGGAAAGTCAGCGTATTATTGGTAAAACCTTATGAGATTACTGAGGAATTTTTATGATTCCAGGTTTAAATGAACAGTTACAGCAGGAATTGGAATAAACTTTACTAAAGCTTGTTTGTCACAGCAGGTGAATTTCAAGAATTCAATCTGGACGTAAGGTCACGTTAGAAGAACGATATGCAATAAAGTTCTGTTTAAACTTGAGAAAAAATATAACACAAACGTATGGAATGTTTCAGACTGCTTTTGGAATTTCTTGCATGCATCGAGCATCAGTTTTGTTTAGTAGCATAAGAGAATACAGGGGAGACAGGATGTCAGTGAGGGATGAGGAGAGATGTGGGAGAAATATGGAAATTAGAACAATAGAGTGAATTGGCCAAATAAAGAATTTCATGGATGAGAACCGCCGTGTGTATATAGAGACAATAAGTGCAATTACTATAGGGACTGTGCACACAATTGTTCGCGAGTAACTGAAGATGCGGGAGATGTGCTCAAAGTTTATGCCAAGTGTGCTCGATCTTTGTCACGGACTATTTGACCAAGATAGGCATCCAGACAGTTCTTCACTCTGCATATACGCCAGACCTCTCCCTTTTACATTTGGTTACTCCCTAAGCTCAAGGAAAACCTAAGAGATTATCGTTATGAGACAGTTAAGGAGATTAAAAAATATGTAACGAGGGTCAGTGACAAGAAGACTTCTCTGGAGCATTCCGGAAGTTGTTGAAACGGTGTAACAATTGCATTGCACCTGGAGGAAATTACATCAAAGGCGACTAGAGTTGTACGGGTTTACTATAAACAGAGTGCTCATATGAGCCAAAAAAAGTCCGGACACTAATTTAAGTTATCTCTTAACTTCTGAAATACACTTGTAACAAAAAAAAAACGAATATGAAAAAATATCTATCAAGATTAGATTACAAATAATATTATAAGCATTAAACGTGAAGATTGAATAGGCGTATCTTATAAATGTTCCGTCTTATTTTGTAAAAATCACTTGTGATAAAAGTAATTATAATAATCAGATTTATACAATAGATGTTTTTAAGTTCATTTTGTTTCTTAGTTTTTGTATGTGTGTGTGTTGTTGTTGTTGTTGGGACATATGAGATTAATCTAATTTTTGATTGATGATATACGTATGGAAAGTGAATAAAAATAAAGATGGCGGAAAATGGAAAGACAAAGAGAGACTGAGAAAAAATATCAGTAAACCACTAACGTAATTTACGATATTAGTGGAGATAAGTAGGAGGTTCATTTATTGCAAGACCAATTGCGTAGGTCAAATAAGTTTGTATAAAAAAAAGTGTTTTTGTATTTAATACAAGCCAAGCTAAACATTCATTTATACGAAACCATATAACAAAAGAAATTATATTATATATACCTTATTTTATAGCGTCAGGTGAGAAGTAATATATAGCGTTGGATGAAGTTATATACAGCGCCGGATTAGAAGGAATTCATAGCGTCGGGTTAGAAGTAATTCACAGCGTCAGGTTAGAAGTAATTCATAGCGTCAGGTCAGAAGTAATTCATAGCGTCAGGTGCGAAGTAATATATAGCGTTGGATGAAGTAATATACAGCGTCAGGTTAGAAGGAATTCATAGCGTCGGGTTAGAAGGAAGTCATAGCATCAGTTGAGAAGTAATTCGTAGCGTCGGGTTAGAAGTAATTCGTAGCGTCGGGTTAGAAGCACAGTAAAAAATTTATATGTATTATCCTGGGACCTTGAACAGTTGTAATCATGCCGTTCGACGAGAGGAGGCTCATAAATCGTGTAAATCTAGCTCCGAAATATCATTGAACCCAGCTCAATATTAAGACATCAGAATAAAGATGTCCATGTTAGGTAAACTTATTCGACGCCCGGGTGAAACACTGCGAAAACAAAACAAAATGTAAAAATCAATGATGGAAAGCTGTTTATTTCATTTTCAGAAAAAAGCAAAGAAAACACGTTACTTAGGTATTAAAGTCATATAAAGGCTCATCTATTTATAATAACATGGATATAATTATTACAATAGTATATATATATATATATATATATATATATATATATATATATAGTAATTTATAAAATATATATGGCGATTAAGCTACACTGAATATTCTGCGTTTCATCCAACTATAGGATTCGTCAGGCTTATGCGCATAAGCCTGACGAATCCTATAGTTGGATGAAACGCAGAATATTCAGTGTAGCTTAATCGCCATATATATTTTATAAATTACTAACTAGCTCTACCTACGTATTGAGCACTTTTGAAGTAAATACTTAAAGTTTACGCATAAATCTATACTTTCGTATATTAAATTTATGTGAATAAATGAAGTAGTTATATATATATATATATATATATATATATATATATATATACACGTGGATTACTATTATATATAATAGATATACAATGACACGTGTTTTGCCATATCTACGGCTCATATATATATATATATATATATATATATATATATATATATATATAAAGTGAACTTTGTCTGTGAGCTCGTTTCTTGTGGACTCGAAATGAGCTGGGTTGATTTTAGTGAAATTTCACGCGAAGGTACTTTATGTGGCTGTCAGTGTTCTAAGTTAGGATTTGTGTTCGAATATATTCGATAAGTATCGATAAGCGAAATAATCCGATAAAAGAATTAGCAGCCGATTTGGACCTTACACAGCCTCACATCACAAGTGCGTTTAAGAAGTTTTATTACCGCAGAAGCCGAAAGGCCGAACATATAAAATCAACAGTAGAGTCCTTCATATGACAGGGGCGCGTTCGGAATGAATGTTTCTATGTAAAGCTTAAAGCAAAATTTCACAATGATACTTAAGTTTTTCGTTTTTAAACTTAAATTCAAGCCATTATTACTGCACTACTTGTAAAGCCGGTCATATAAAATCAACGGCAAGTTCTTTGATATGACAAGGGCACGTTCGAAATGGGTTTTTCTGTTTAGAGCACAATTGGAGAATGATTACTTAGGAGTCTGAAACATACCTTCATCATCATTTAATCCCAGGCAACGTCGGGCACCCGGCTAGCATATATATATATATATATATATATATATATATATATATATATATATATATATACAGAGAGAGAGAGACAGAGAGACAGAGAGAGAGAGAGACAGAGAGAGAGACAGAGACAGACAGACAGACAGACAGACAGAGGGTGTGTCCTTGGGTACGGCTATGTCATGGTTAAAGTGGTAACATATACACGTTAATTCACACTATATTACAGGGTAGTCACAGGAAACGGATGTTTTTAGAATGCTCCTAGCTCTCCTTAAGTAAGGGATGCCATAGTTTAGTAAATGTTTTTATTTACATTATAAAATGTTTTTGGAACTATTCTCAGAGTTTGGTTCGCCTTAAAAACATCCGTTTCGCGTGACACACTGTATTAGAAGTAACAGTTGTGGATATGACGTGAAATATAAGTAAAATTAACATTAATATATCTCCGATTATATAAATTAAAAAAAATGTATAAATATTTGTGCGTGAAAATATTAAGTTCTTAACTAATCAACCGGACCTCTTCTTTATAATCAACTAGTATGGGTGCCCGGCGATGCCCGGGTATTTGGAGATGTATGTTGAGCAAAAAAAATAAATAAATAAAGGTTGTCATTTTTTTCGTTTTGACCCCTAATATGACCCCTTAAAATTTATTGTTTTGGGTTCAAATTGAGTTATTAAGTCCAAGGAACCTATATCCAAAATTCCAAGGGTTTACACCGAAAATTGTCGGAGGAGTTTGGTAGAGTTCTCAAAGGTCAAATCGTTGAACATCGACCCCTTAATCGCCAAATTTCTGGCCGAAAACCTATCACAAAAATTTTCCCAAATCTCAGTACCCTGTATTCAAATTTCGAGTCTGTAGACTTACAATTGACAGAGTTATGTCGTAGGGAAATGTACACACATACACAGATACACAGACAGAAAGACAGACCCTTGCACGTTTATAGAAATATAGATTGTCACCCCACCTATATGAATAATCTAATAGTGATAGTTATCAAAGTCTTAGTTTTACCGCATGTATGGTAAACATTAAATTGCATTAATACTCTATTTATTGGACAGCTAAGGAAAGCAATGTGCATTCAGCTAGGTGTTATTCATTTGTATTTAAGCATGCTAAATACACCGTACTGTTATTGTGTTTATCGATGTCTATCGAATCACTGGATCGCGGTTAAGTTTTCATGCTCTCTACACAGATGTAACAATACTTATCAATTTATATATATTATATATTATGTATAAACATGAGAATTTGTGTGAGGAAAATTCTCAACTTATATATTAAACGATTATTTTAAATACGGACCTGAAATTTAAATACATACGATATTCAGATATGTGAAAAACTTTTAAATTGTTTTTTTTTTTTTCGAAAAAAAAAAGGGCTACTTAGAAGTCAAAATTTGTACGTCGGGGAGTTATTGAATGATTGTCTGTTTTTTTGTTTGTTTGTTTGTTTTTTAAGCTGTCTAATGAATACTTATGCGTGAATCGTTTCCATGACAGATTCTGCATGTTAAGAATATGTTTTAAAATAGGACTGTTTTAAAGATCGTGTCTAGCTGGCTTAATAGTACATATATGCACATAATTTAGTTTTTTTTATGAATGAAAATATATTTACCCGTCTAGCTGAATCCATTGTCAAAAACCTTCCCCACTCTTTATCTATGCCTAAATCAAAAAGTAGATTCCATGAACAAAGCTTCTTTCTTAGAACTGCACGCCTGTGGAACTCTGTCCCGTCTGCCTGCTTCCCTCCTGACTACAACTTGGATGTCTTTAAGTCCAACGTAAACAAATTCCTGATGAACCGCCCCCTTAAGTAGACACTTTATTAAATATCCACACTAATGTACTGTACATACAATAACCCTTATGCCTGAGTGTCTTCCGGGCCTTGATAAGTAGTGACCACCTTGTAAAAAGAAAAAAAATTACAATCGTAGAAGCCGGGCACCCTGTTAGTAAATATATAGTACATTTGTGTATACATACGTACATACATGTACATTCACACACTCATATATATATATATATATATATATATATATATATATATATATATATATATAAGATGAAAACAAAGGTATGTAGTGCTTACCTGATACGCAAAGGTAAACTTCAATCTAATATAAATTCCAGTATTTATATATAGATAATTTAATCCCAACCAAATAAAAAAGCTCAATACGGAATAGAGAATAGAGCTTATTATAAGAGAACAACAATTAAATCTGTAAGTTTAACTTTACAATAAAAAATTATTGTTTGACAGAATACTCCAAAAAACAATTTACAAAGTCCTTATGCTGCGGAGATTCAAAGAATGCAATTCTTCTCATCAGAGGACAGAAGTAATCAGCAAAGTATATATGTAGCAATGTTAGAATTTACTAGTTATGACATTAAGTGAAATTGCAATTTATTATAGTCATAAATTGCCAAGAAAAAAAAGGGGAAAAATGTTGGATATGTACAAACATATAAGCACAACCCGCGTATAATATTTCAGCTTGCATGAAAATTCTCTTAAGGTAATGCGAAAGGCGAAAATAGTCGTTTAGAGAAAATGGAGTCCAAAATTAAATTCTGTGTAATTATGCATATAGTCCGGTTAGAAAGTTTTCAAAGCAACTACAACAATAGAAATTGTTTTTTGTTTTTTTCTCGGATAGTGCAGTACACAAAGTAAAGTTGATCTCCAGTCAAATTAGATCGAAAAATAAAAAGAAGAGAAAGACAGACTGGCATCTTTCATCGTCAGCTTAATTAGTAAAAGTGATTTCAGACCAAATTTTAAAGAATTAAGATCAGGCTAAAAAAAATTAGCCTGTGAAAATTTATATTACTATTACCGGATATTGTGTAGACAGACTGAAACAATTTTTTTCTGTGAAGTGCTAAACTTAATGTCACTATTAAAAGGGTGGGGAGTGAGGATTAAAAAGTTTTAAGCGTAGCAAAGTCTTAGCTTATTAGTAATTAGAAGGCTGTCGAAATGTTATGATGTTAATGGTGATCGTCATAATGAGGAAAAATAATAATACCGCTACTACTACTACTACTACTACTACTACTACTACTACTACTACTACTAATAATAATAATAATAATAATAATAATAATAAGATTAATAAATGCAATATAATGCTACTAATAGTACAGTCAATGATCATGTATAATAATAATAATAATAATAATAATAATGGAAATTGTTTTCGAGAGTATTCAGTCGAACAGTAAATTTTGATTGTAAAGTTCAACTTAGTTTTACTTTTCTTTCTCATATATATATATATATATATATATATATATATATATAGATATGTGTATGATATATATCAATATTTATAACACACCCATTATATATATACATATATATATATATATATATATATATATATATATATGTTTGTATATATATAGGAAGAACTTTTAAAGTCTCACGAAGCAATTTGCACGCATATGCACCCTGTACACGCAACAAGCTGTTCACGCGATTCAACGGAAGTCTCTCGCTTAAGGTTCTTTTCTCATATCAGACAATATAGAAAATGTATTCTAACACGTTGTATTTTCGAAGTCACAGGAAAATAAGATTCCATAAGCATTCGGCGAAATAATATACCTTAATTTTATTTTGACATTATGTGTACCGATACTTTCTTTTAGAGATCATGCGACAAAAAAAAAACAACAACAATAATGATAATAATGATAAGAATGATGATAATTATAATAGAATATGTGATGAACAGACTAAAAAATTGGAAGATATGAAAACATTTGATATATATGACTACTTATCTCTCTTAACACACACATACACACACATCTACTATATTACACACTCAAACTGTCTTGTTTGGGCGTTAAAACTGTTCTTTTGGTCTACAAGTTCTGGTTGTAAATAGTCTGCGGACTTGTAATTAAATAAAAACAAAACTATGAAAGCTTATTTTAATCGACAAATTTTTCGCATTTAAAATATCCAAATAATAAGAAAACTCAATCCATTCTGCTTTTTATCAACGGTATCTTATGATCACTTTTTTTTGTTTTTTGATTTCTCATTGCAAATTAGAATCGTTTTAAATTCATAACATTTATTAAAAGTGCTCCAGACGACGAAGTAAAGACGTGCTTTTTAAAACTTGATTTTAGAGGTATTCCACTTTTACTTTATGTTATGAACTTTCATTAAAATTTGGACTCGTTTTCAAACATTAATTTTCATTTAAAAAGAAACAATAACTCGAATCGAACCCCAGATTCACAAGGAAATATCACAAAGGTCTTAGCACTATTCTTTAATTTAAAAAGACATTTTTTTTTTTACATGGAGGTCACGACTTTTCAAGTCCCGAAAGCTACTCGGGGATAAGTCTTATTGCGTGTACAGAAATCAATGAGATAGTATCGTAGTAATCATTGGTATTGGATATTTGATAGGGTGTCTTACTTAAGAGAGCGGTTTGTCAGGAATTTGTTTATGTTGGACTTGAAGACATCCAAGTTGTAATCAGGTGGGAAACAGGAAGACGGAAGAGAGTTCCACAGTCGTGCACTTCTAAGATAGAAGCTCTGCTCATGGGATCTAGGTTTGGATTTAGGCACAGATAAAGAGTGAGGAAAATTAATGACAGTAGTTTCAGCTAGATGGGCGTTTTTCGTGAAAGATTTGCGAGGGGGGACCAGAGATTGGAGCTCAGACGGGCACTTGCCATGGAAATTACGATAAAACAAAAAAAAGGCTCGCAACGTCTCTTCTGTGGGAGAGAGGTTGCAGGGAAGAGAAAAGGGCAGCCCCACTAAGCCACGAAGTCTATTTTGTACCCTGTCAAGGCAGGATAGGTTGCTTTTAGCAGCTCCTGCCCAGATGTGGCAGCAGTACTCCATCCTTGGACGTAACTGGCTTTTATACACATAGAGAATTGCATCAGGGGGATCTGGAACGGAAGAAGGATCTCACCATTTGCAACAGACCTGATGTACCTATTCCATATCAGATCAGGAGTAAAGGTCAACCCCAGAAGCTTGTCAAAACATGGAGCCTCCCCAAGACGAGCGCTACCCATTTTAATTGATGCTAGATGGGGATCAGAGTGTTGATGATGTAAAGATAGAAGTTGGTTTCATTTTTTGTTCATAGTTTAAAAGTTCTTTAATTAATCCTTACTACATTGCAACTTTAGACGCTAAAACAAGCGCAAAGCATTTGACATTACAAAAAAGTTAGAAGCTCATATTTGCAACGTATAACTTAAAGTGTTTGGATGGAAAAACGTTCAAATATCAGCTGCTTTTTTCTTTCTTTTAAATAAGAATTAAAATTATTCTAAATAAAAGTAAATGAAAAGTTTTAAAAAATTAATATGAAAGAAAAAAGTAAATGATTAAATGAAAAAAGATAAGTAACATTTTGATTTTTTTTACTACAGAATTGAAGTAAAAACATGTTCGGATTTGTTTATTTCATAAATATTACATTTTACTCTGCACTTTGCGTCACACACTTTTCCAGAAAATTCATTGTGAAGCCAAAATATCGCCTTTTTTGATTCTTTTATATAAAAAAATAAGAATACGTTTTTTTTTTCGCACGAACTAATAAGAAAAAATAAGATACGAAATATGGAGCTACAGTGGCCGAAAAGTGGGTATTCACTTGACGCTAATGTCTTGGTAAAATAGAGTTATTTCCCAAATGCCAGTGAGAACATATCAAACAGTGTCAGGAAGAGTTATAATGATTGACTTGTGATAAGTGCTTTCGTTAAGAATCGCACTTCTTTATTTACAAGCCATTAGGAGGAAATGACATAACACAAATGTTAAGATTCAGAGATCCAACACACTATATGGTGTAGCTTTTTTAAAGCAAAGAAAAAATAGAAGTTTTGGTAAATTTTACTTGGTTTCCACCGTAATATTGTCTTTTAACTTAGAACACTGCCCGACACATAAACTGCCTTCGCATGAAATTTCATGAAAATCGACCCGGCTGTTTTCGAGTCCACAAGCAACGAGCTCACAGACAAAGTTCCTTTTAAATAATTATATATATATATATATATATATATATATATATATATATATATATATATATATATATATATATGTATATATATACACGCAGACACTACAATCTAATGTAGTTTAAACTTCAAAAATTAACTATTGTAAATCTCCGCCCCTCCCCCTTATTATCTCTTTCACCTCTTTTTTTCTTATTGTGTTTCCTCTAAAATCGTTCTTCCAAATAATAATAGGCATTTCTGTAAGGTTTTAAAAGGTTGCTAGATCGTAGATATGGTCCGGCAACTGAAACATGAAACTAAACAGATAAAACGGTAATAAAAAAAATAAAACGCGTATTTGCTCTGCAATAGAATTGATCACAACCTTCAGGTTTTTACTAATTGCCAGTTTTGCTATACAAACACACACACACACACACATATATATATTATATTATATTATCTCTTCTCTTCTATATAAATAAAATGAACTCATTTTTTCCCGTCTGATTTTGACCTTAATCGGATTAAAATCAAGATATTTCATGCAAATATAATATGCACAAACAGCAGAACAATATCTGAGGTGTGTTATAGGCTAATTATTTCTCAAATTCCTCGATAATCTTAGATTTCTATACTTTTTCTGCTGAGAAGTCACGGCCAAAATCGGTTAAGATCAATGGAAGTGGTAAAATATTTTCTCTCTAATAAATTCCTCCTCCACCTGCCACCACTTAACACCGTTAGGGTATCGTTCACAAGGAACAGTTGAGAAGAGAACACCGGTTTGGCTTCGTAGTTATTTCATGTGAAGTTATTTAAAATCACTAAACTAAGCTGCAGTGCTCTGTGGCGTAGTGGTTAGCGTGCTGGACAATTCACATTATATTTTCACGTTCGCGCCGACCTACCGTAGTCGTTTTTTTTTTTGTCCTAAACAACTGGAATGGACTTTTCTTGGTGGCCGAACTGTTAACGTTGCAGATGTTTTTTTTTCACACTTTATTTTCCTACTTTTACTCATGACTCCGGGTTTGATTCTTCCTACTTACCTACCATAACATTTTTTAAAACTCCTCCCCCGTCCCGGAAACAAACACTCGGGCAACGCCGGGTACCCCCGCTAGTGTTATATATATATGAGCCGTAGATATGGCGAAAACCCATGTCATTGTATATCCATTATATATAATAGTAATCCACGTATATTTCCTTTTTGTAAGTAGGTAGGTTGAAAGCGCCGATGGCATTGTAATTCGTCATGTTATAAGTGGTGGCTATTGCTGTACGAAGAAGCGCGCATATTTCTTCCATAAATTATATGCTCACTATTTCATCGTTAGTACAAAACATATAGTGCCCCAACGGGTTACGGGTAGTCTTGTATATATATATATATATATATATATATATATATATATATATATATATATATATATATGTAATTCCACAGCCAAATAGTGTCGCAGCCTACAGAAGCCATGACAGTCAACAAACGAAAGTTCAAGACTCGAGTTTCGTCCGCATTTGGGCTTATCCGTAAAAATAAGGACGAAATTCGAATCTTGAACTTCTGGTTTGTTGACTGCCATGACTCGTGTAGGCTGCGACGTTGTTTGGCTGTGAAAATAATTATATATAATCTCTCACATTCTGAAAAGTATATATATATATATATATATATATGTATATTATGTACATATATATATATATATATATATATATATATATATATATATATATATATATCGGAATATACATATTTTATGTACGACATGAAAAGAAACAAGAATATTAGGAATATCTCTACCTTCCAAGTAATAATAAAAGCAACTCATGAAAAATCTTTCAAAAATGAACCGAGAAAATATAACCGGTGAGTAAAGTGCAATAGCAGTGCAATAGCATACAAATGATTGCATTTAAAAGGAGGATAGAATTATATATATATATATATATATATATATATATATATATATATATATATATATTCGTTCGGATCAATAGTATGAAATAGTATGTAGATGTTTGGCATCCTGCAGAATTTCCCACCCCGGATGCACATGATAAGAAAATTGATGAAATATAAGCTCAATAGATATTAATACGAAAAACGGGAGCAGTTATAAAAAGAGAATATTATTACAACCTAGGCTTTATTATTTAGCAAATATATGCTTTTAAACTATTGTGTAGTCATTTATCAAGAAAACCAACTTTTCCTTAGAGATTAATCAAATACCGAATCTCCTGTGAAGACTTTTGAGAAAGAATATTTTAAAAATTGTTGCTTAAGAACATATTTCAAACCTTTTCTATAATTTGTGAATATATATATATATATATATATATATATATATATATATATATATAGCATCTACTTGAGATTACTTTACTTGTAAATATTAACTCTTTAATATTTATAATATATTTTAAGTTTACCATTTTGATTACCTTGGTAAACTTATTGTAATTTTTATTTTATTTTATATATATATATATATATATATATATATATATATATATATATATATATATATATATATATATATATATAGGGGAGGTCTAGGGGGAGAACTGCCGACTGTCAACACGACGGTTCTAGGTCCACTCCTTGGCTTGGGAGAGATGCTAGTCTACCGGCACTGATGAGTTGTGATACAACGAAACAGGACTGCATGTCGATGACTACTATATATATATATATATATATATATATATATATATATATATATATATATATATATATATATTGACCCCTTGAAAAATTGCCCAAAAATATAGTAGAGAGGGTGAACATTCTTGTATCGTTTAAAATACCTGTAGTGTTATCATGTAAAAGATGCTGGGACTGTTCGTTGTTGACATCTATAAATTTCTGCGCACATTTAACAGCGTTTCCAGGTACTGACTGTAGATTTGCTCTGGTGATTATCCTGATAGTGTTGGTAATATTCTCCTTTAGTTGGTCCAGATTGTGAGGATCATTTGCAGAAACTTTTTTGTTTTCAAGTTCCCCAAAAGATAAATATCAGACCATCACAAGTCCGGGGATCTTGGTGGCTAAAGCCCTTGTTTTATTGTTCTTCTGTCCGTAAACATGTCGTGAATTCGTGTCAGTGATCTGTGAGACGTGTGGGATGTAGCGCAATCTTGTTGGAAAATGAATTGCATTTTCTTCTTGTGGTGTCAGTTGGTCGTTAAGAGAAAGATTAGAGAGATCGGTTTACTTTTAAGTGAGCAATCATGTACTTATATGTTTATGAAAAAATATGCTTTTGCAATTATATTTCACACTTTATGAATAATTATCCTTTTATTGATGAAACTCGATATATGTTACTATAGGAACATAGCGTATACAAATTCATGAATAATTCCAGGACTATATTAATCGTATTCTTTTATATTTTATATTGTAAAATTTCCAAATTTTTTCAGCATCTGTTTCGTAACGCATTAACAATCGCTTATTATTATGTCAATACTAGACATTTTACAGTTAACTCATCAGAAAAGAAAATATACATTTTAACTGTAGAATGCTTGCAACGGCTCATATGATATTTCATCCATATTCCATTTAATAGAAGAGCGTTTGAAGCATTATTTTACGTATTAAGATGAAGTGTTCATATTGTTTAACCAATACAAAAAATGTATAACGTCATAATTTCAAACCACTAATATTTGTTGTTTAAATTATTTTACCTACGACAAATCTACATGGGGCGTATTTAGATTTTTTTTGAGAAACCAACTCCTGATTCCTGAATCGTAGTTCTGTTGTTAGTTACTTTTTCCCGTATAAAAATAATATACATTACGTTTTAGCCAAGTTTATGACAATGCATAACAATTTATATTAAGGATATTACTATGTTCACACTGTATTGAATAATTTAACCTTAGTCTTCATCAACATCTATATATATATATATATATATATATATATATATATATATATATATATAGTCATCCACATACAGTACTCTTACGCTGTATCTCAGTTATCAGTCTAGATAGACATGCGACTACCCAATAAAGGATTGACCCTCGACCACCTAAACGAAAGTGGGCGTGTCTGTCTCATTTGTTTATATATATTTGTATTTGCCCGAGTGTTTGGATGTATATATATATTTGTAAATATATTATATATTTGTTATATATGGCACTAGGCGTGACCGAGAAGAAACAACTCTTTACAGAAAAGATAGACGGAAAAGTGAGATAGAGTAAGGATTTATCTCTTGATATATGAAAGCCGGGCATGAATAAGCTGATGGAGTTGAACAAGATACGAAGAGTTCCAAGTTTTGCTCTTGTTTTGCTGACGACGAATTCGTTTTGTGCACACTTCAAGATGCACGCGCAGCTCCTTTGTTCCGATTCGAACGCTGTTTTTCCGAATCTAATTGAATCTGGTGAATCCTGTTTTCCTCAATTTTCAGGTGCATGTTTATTAAGGTTGGATAATCGGATTAGGACGTGAGGAGAATCTTGGATTAAAGCAACGCTGAGTTACGCATTCAACCTTAATAATATCGATGAAAATCTTCAAACTAGTCCTTAACCAAAGGCGACAAAATCTTTCACTAACGCAATAATAGATAAATACATACACATATGTATATTATGTACTTGGGTGCAATATTTCACCCCCCCACATATATATATATATATATATATATATATATATATATAAGAAATTCTATTATATATAGGAAGAACACACGCATACATACACAATTTAAAATAGCCCAAACTTACAAAGTAAATGGTTTATCGTATTAGATGTTCGTGATATCATTACTCCCTGCCTTCACTCTTGTTTCTTTAACTCTCCCCTTCTCTGTCTATCGCTGTGTTCATATATATATATATATATATATATATATATATATATATATATATATATATGTGTGTATAGTAATATATTTTTATATATATAGTAATATACTTATATATATATTATAGTAATAGACTTATATAGCAATAGAATTATATATATATACTAGCATTTCAGCTCGGCATTGTCCGGGCGTTTGGATGTGTATGCTGAGCAAAAAAAAAAAAAGTGGTAGTAGGAAGGCAGGCTCGAACCTGTACCGCAAAGAAAGAATAGATAGGGGTAAAACCTAACGTTTATGCTCTTACGACCACCGCCAAACCGGAAGCGACATTTTTTTTTTAAATTAAGGCAAGACAATCTAAAGGAGAGGATAACTTTAAAAAAATATCGGCGAAAAAAGTGACCCCCCCTGTAGAAAAGTGCTTAGTTGAAGGGGAAGATATTAATGTTTTTAGCCAATTTTTCGATATTTTTCGTATGAAAGGTCACCCTTCTAAACGATTTTGATCCTGGTAAAATCCGTTGCCTCTTTTGAAAGTTTAAGACAGACATGCAAACAGACATATATACATTAAGATATTGGTAAATAAAAATTTTCAACCCAAACTGACGAAAAAGCTTGCCCTATCTCTGAATATCCTTTATGTACAATTTCAAATATTTAGACCAGAAATTGTCTGAGTAATTTGGAAGAGACCGCAGAGGTCAATTTTTTTAAAACTTTGACCCCTATTAAAACACCTTAAAATTTATTGTTTTGGGCTCAAATAAAGTTATAAAGTTAGATCCATGTACACGGAACCTATATTAAAAATGACAAGTGCGTAGACCCAAAATTGTCGGAGGAGTTTGGTAGAGTTCTCAAAGGTCGACTCGTTAATCTTGACCCCTTAATCGCCAAATTTCGGGCGCAAAACCGATCACATCGATTTTTCCAAATCTCAGTACCCTGCATATCAAATTTCGAGTCTGTAGACTAAAAATTGACAAAGTTATTGCGTAGGGAAATGTACACATACACACACATAGACATAAACACATACACACATAGACACGATCACTTATATATATATATATAGATAGATAGATAGATAGATAAATATAGTGATATACTTATATATATAGTAATATATTTATATATATATATAGTAATATACTTATATATATATATAGTAATATACTTATATATATATAGTAATATAATTATATATATAAATATATTACATATATACTCATATATTATATATATATATATATATATATATATATATATATAATTTTCTTATATATTTGATTTATGTATATTTTACCCAAACTTATTCAGACACACATATACACCATATCGATACTACACTTTTATATCTATTAAATACAATTAGACTAAATGAATATTAATTAACATAAAATAAATACGGCTCATATTGGGTTAACCTAATGCAGAGTATGTATGCAAGAATCTTACCAGCCATTTACTTATGTAATATGGTTTATTACAAGATGTTGCTGATAACTCTATTGACTATGCAATAAAAAAACGCTGTGTCTATCTATGGTAGCATTTAATTTTTTACGTAAATTTATCACAAAATCCTTACATCTGGCAGAAGTGCACAAAAACAAATCCGTCATCATCAAAACAAGTGCAGATCCTGGCAGTATACTCTTCGTATCATGTTTAGCTTCATTAGCTTTATTCATGCTCGGCTCTCATATATCAAGAGATAAATAGTTACTCTCTCTCTCTCTCTCTCTCTCTATCCCTTTTCCGCCTATCTCACTTCTCCTTTTCTTTTTCTGTAAAGAATAGGTTTCTCTCGGTCATGCTAAGTGTCATAAATATAATATATGTAAACAATGAAGCGCTGTATGTGGTCGATGTTTTAAGTGCTTAGTTGTTATGCACACACACGCAGAATGACTCCGCATACACTAAGATTTACATACACATACACACACCCATATATATATATATATATATATATATATATATATATGTACATACATACATATATATACATATATATATACATATGCATACATATATATATATATACATATATATATGTGTATATATATAAATTTAAATATATATGCACAGATATATATATATATATATATATATATATATATATATATATATATATATATATATATATATATATATATATACATTCACATCTGAGTGCATGAGAGAAAGATTTACCTATGGGCTCCAAAACCGCTAGGCCGATTTTTAAAAAATGTCACACGAATTCACTGGATGCATCTGAAAATGTTCTTACATAGGTTTTGTACCGGAATACTTCAAATATGTATCGATAATCGAAACAATCTGATTTACAAAAGAAAAAATATGTCCCGTCTTTACCAAAGTTTACATTTTTATAAATCCTAAGATCACAATTTCATTTGAGAAGTTTCAACATCGAACGAAATGCCCAAACTATAAAATTTACTCTATATTCTATTTTAAGACAGGGGTGCGATCCAAATAATTGTTTCTTTTTAACGAAAAATTGAAACACGATATGTAACATTAATTCAAGTAATTATGTAAATATGCATTCATATAGTTCACATTAGGCTTTTGATAATTTTCTTATATATTTGATTTATGTATATTTTATCCAAACGAATGTTTTTTCTTTAGATAACAAATGAACCATGCTACTTGAATTTTGCATTTAAACTTTGAATCAAGTACTTATTTAAATATAAAGTCAATTAAATGTTCTAGGCTGTGCAATGTAGACTACACGTAACTGTGGACTGTCAATGCGGGGTAGCATGTGATGCTTCCCGCTGATACAGCGTGGGAGTAGAACAGGTGATCAATTGATTTGATTTTAAAATGGACGATTTCACCGATTTCGAGGATAAAGTATGGGGTGGTGGAACATTTCTTAATCCTCATTCAATACTAGACGACGTGGCACTCGACTGTTTTTATATAAGCCAGGCTCTGAATTTTGTTAATTAGTGTCTTCTGAAGTTCTAATAAAAATTAAATGTAAAACTTCTTGGTAAACCAGAAATATTATAAAGTTTTATCATGCAGCCCTCATACGAATGGGTAAGGATAAAAATATATATAGCTCTGGGGATCATATATCAAGAGATGCTGAAACATGTAACGGGTACATGTAATGCAACATCGTCTCTTTTATAATCTTCGAAGAGAATTCTGTACCTTTTTCATAATTTTCTTACATCTCTTTCTCTCCCTCTCGGTCCGCTACAGTGGTCGAATATAAACAATGTTTTAATCCTCGTTTTTTTTTCTGTCTGGTTTCGATAACTTCTATTATTCCATAATTGCTTTATGAGTGGTTTTAAACGTTGTTACATCTGAGGCTGGTAGTGAGGATAAACGCTTTCTTTCCCTAAAAAAATGTCGCCATGGTGTTCGTCTCAAATAATCTCTGACAACAAAGTCCATCTCCTCGCCTTCTCGTGCGGTTTACTTACTATGCCCGGGGAAATTGCTTATACTTAGTGAGTGAAGGGGCAGAGGCGGTCGACTAGCCTATTAAAACCAGTCACTTCTTCCAGGTGGGGTTCGTCAATTTCGATGGTACATAGGAGAAGGCAACTTTTATTTAAAACCTGAGCTGCCTCGCGGGATTACTCCATGAAAGGAAAGGATACGGGAGTAAAACCTCAACAGAAAATCCGGGGACGGAATCTCTAAGCCTGCCTGACTTTATATTATTATCATCGGCATCTCTTGCGGCGCAGTTGGACCCAAGCTGTATCGACTCTGTCTTTGCCTTGGATCCTCTGGTTGTACACCTTGGCAAATATGCCACCATATCGCTCTGCCTTGTATATGTAACTCCACTTCTACACAATCGTCTTCTGATACGGACGGTGACCAACAACAAATTTGTGAGTAATTATTTTTAAATTTAAATTCTTAATTATTAGTGTTTATATATGTTTAGTCTCATCAATTATTAAATTTCATTAATCTATTTTATTATTAGATAAACCCTCCCTTAAAATGAAAAAAAATCTGTTTTGTATATAATCTCAGCTGTCTTATCCTCACGTATTGTTTTTTTTTACAAGCCAAAATCTTAAAATAATTAATTTAGATTCTATTTATTATTACAACTTACATATAGATGTTCTGTCTTCCGTTCTATAGTACTCATCAGTACTTTATTTTTGCCTGGTATTAAACGTAACATAAAATGTCTTTATAAACTTAAGTAAAAAAAAAAAGAAATAATAATAAAAAAAAACGTAAAGGAACTGAGACATGTGCATGCGAGTATTATGTTTATTCTAAATTATCACTTCTTGCAAGTAAAATAAAAATACAAGAGCTGAAGTCGACATCAAAAGCTAAAGACAGTGAGTCAAGTACGATAGCCATTAGACCACCTTGACACTATCTTTAAAAAGTCTTCTCGATCCTTATGATTAACATAAAAGAAGTTGTTATGTTTCTTCAGCTGCGCGTGCGCATTTTTAAAACAGTTGAAAATAGAAAAAAAAATATCTTGACTTCCATATACCAATTAATTTATTTTGACAACTTAGACAACCTTTTTACGGAGGAAAACTAATTAAAAACATTTTCCTCTGGGTCTGATCATCCTATATAACAAATTACAAGTCTGTAGATCAAAAATTCGTTGAGTATATAGGTTGAAAAATGTACTGAAAGACACATTCACACATTCACGCGCTTATATATGATGGCGCCCAAAATAGTCCGGACTTGTCATTTTTTCAAAAACCGCAAATTTAAGCTAAATTAAATGTAATTATTGAAACAAGCTATACCTCATTTGATTTGCCTTTTATTTCTCTATAAGTTTACCTGTTCATATTTAATTTTAATTTAAGTATCTTTGATTTCACAACCATTTTTATTGTATATAATTCATCCATGTTCTCTCGCTTTAAGACACGTACTATACTAAAAAATTCTCACAATATATATGGTAATATAAACATTGTCCTTCTTTACATGGGTCTTGTCTGTCTTTGGAATTTTATGCCTACCTCGGAATCTGTATAATACTTAGAACTTTACACGTTACTTTATCTGCTCAGAACATATATTTCTTTTAATCAATCATGAACAGTAGAAATATATATATATATATATATATATATATATATATATATATATATATATAAAGACAACATGTGTGTTTGTATGATTGTCAAAAATTTTCAACACTCGCAATGGACACTAACAAAATAAGTATACTTATAAAAATCGACAAATATCCGAACATTGGCCCAAAACATTAATTCTGTGCTGTTCAACTGGGATGTGTTTTACAAGGAGGGGCCACCTTTTCGTCAACATTTTTGCAGAGTAATCATACGCCTTGCAATAAATAGGCTTATTTTGAACGGCTGGAATGTCGTATGTCGTGGTGGGTGCGGCGACTAAACCGTTCGCTTTTTTTTACACTTAATTTTCGTCTGAGTGTTACAGGTTCGAGCATACCTGCCTGCTACCTATTTTTTTCGCTCGCATGGGTACTCGCTGCTATTTTCATGTTTTTAGGGGGCTTTGAAACTTAAATCCTCTATACACCCGGGAAACGCCGGGTAACCCCGCTCGTTTTAAATCATTCTCAATAATATTTTTGGCATTGCTTTTACTGAAAGGTCAATCTTTAAACCCCGGAACAAATTGCTATTCTGAATCTTCTCCTAATCTCCAGTTCGAAATTCTGTGCAGATTCCCTATTCCGAAAGGACACACTCGAAGAGTCTTTGTTAGAATCCTCTACCTGCACAACAGCCAGATACACCTTACAATGGAGTATTGTTGCCACATCTGGGTGTTAGCTGCTCGGAGAATGTATCCTGCCTTGACAGAATTCAAAACCTACTTCGTAACGTAGTGTTGATACCCTTTTCTTTTGGCTGCAACCATTTGTCCTACAGAAGAAAGGTTGCGTGCCTGTCTCCGCCTTATCCTTATTTACATGGTTAGTGCCCGTCTGAGTTTCAGTTATTGCCCTCCCTTGCTAAACTTTTACAAAACAACAGTCTAGCTAAAACGACTATCAAGAATGTCCCTCATTCTCTATCTAAATTCAAATCTAAACGATAATTCCATGAACAAAGCTTTTTTCCTCGACCTTTCCGCCTGTAGAACTTTGTTCTGCTGGCCGTATTTCCAGCTGACTAGAATATGCTGATTTCAAGCTCAATGTAAACAAATTCTTATTGAGCCGTCCCTTAGATATGCCATTACTACCCTATTATTACGATTACCTATTTATACGCTATTGTCCCGGTGACTATCAGACACTCATTAACACCTGTCCTCGAGTAGCCTTCCTAACTTGATAAGTGGTGACTCCCTTGTGACAGATAAATAAATAACATGCAAGATGAAAACTATAATCAAAATTCGCAATATAATAAAGCTAGAAGACGTGTTCTCATAAAAAGCTACTATATCTATTAAAATAGAGATTAGCCTCAAAATCATGGCAATATCACGTCTGGCCCACCGGTTCCCGTCTAAAGTTAAACAACGATGAACCTAGCAAATACCAGGTTGGTAAAAATTTGGAACTTTCAGGTGCTGTATGTGTTCTCCGCTTATCTCAGCATTGTTTCCAGTCGTCTTTGACTTCTCCTAGCCACTGAACTCAAGCGGTGCTGATTCAGGAGAAGTGTAGTTGGAGATTGCGCAATCTTTGCCACACAATTACATGCGCAGTTGCCCTTACAGGGGGTATCCTTTGTCTTTCGAGACTGAATTGAGGCATCGTTGACTTATCGTCGATCAGGAATAATATGAAACGCATAAGAACTAGTGCAAATAAATGTATAGTCAAGAAACCGCTAATATCGCGATGAGATGAATTAATTATTATTTTTATATGATGTTGTCATGATGGCTATTATCACACATCGGGGTTCATAGAGGAGGAACTTATAAGGTAAATACAATCCAATAAAAGCCAACTATGTTAGGTTTTCTCGTGTTATAATCTATTTACCGATCAGCTCTCGTTTATCACCTCAATATCCCCACATAATTATTGATAATGACATTTGGAGTCTTTTCTTAGTAAATGATTAGTATGTCGTTTTGTCAGGTTAAGGCACCGTTAATCTATGCTAATACACTAAGCAATTTATATTTATACGTAATAACTTAGATCGACCGATTTGGATTGGTGAAATGCCGTTAAGGTAAACAATTCCGGTTTGTTCGGTTTTAAATGAATTGCTCCCAAATCAAATTGTGTCTCTCCCCTTTTATTAAAATAATTCGTTTCAAATAAAATACATTTCAAGAAGCGACATTTGTATAATTGATACGATGATTCTGTTTTCTGTAATAGCGAAAAGTGTACTATAATTATAATGTATTTATTATACTGATACATTTTAACACAAATGAATTTAGGGAAATCATAATTGTTGCATTTATTTAAATAATATACGAAAAAACAAAGTATTTTTTTCTTGAGATTTTTTTAATTTGGAAGATATTTAAGTTTCAAAAGTAATATTTATGTTAATAAATTATACAAATGTGGATACAGAGCTATATTATTTCGCGAATTCCAACAGTTTATCTACAAAAATTAATTTAAATAAACGGAAAGTTCATATGATTTTATCAGTGTTTATTGGAATCTGAATTATGATTATCAATTTTTATGGAAATCATTCTAACCAAGCCATGAAACTACTTGATGCAAGAAACAATTTTAAAAAAAAACTAAAAAAAAAAAAAAATCAATAAAAAAAAAATAGCTAACCAACGGAGCAAATAACAACTTTTCTCCAACTTTTTTGTCAGAAATATCAGTCATGGAATTGAGGATTTAAGTAGTGAATGAGGGAAACGAGTTATGAGACTGCCTGAAGTGAACGCAATATAAACATTCTACTATCCATTTATTTTGATTAGTTGTGAAAGGAAACAGGTACATCACGGTTGTCGTCATATAAATATACTTGGTCGAATTAATTCGACCTTGCAAGCGAACTATAGGCCCTCAATCATTGGCACTAATAATTCTCCACACAAACAGAACTTCCACCGCCTTGCAGTGTGAAAATTGAGAAGCTCGGATTAAATTATTCGTCTTTCCTCCAACGGATGTACTGCCTACCATCATTGTCTCGCCTTGATTTCGTCGCTAAATAAAGCCATATATATATAGCCACATATATATAGCCATGTATATATATATATATATATATATATATATATATATATATAGCCATATATATATATGCATAACATAAACACATTTCATTCCTTCTGTTTTCCTTGTTGCTTCTCTTTTCGTGTAAACTGCGAATTGGTAGCAATTGTCCCTGAAGCGATGTGGCAGCTATAGAGACCAGTAAAAAAAACCGTTGTTAATCTCCTTAGGGTGTATAATGAGTTTGAACACCAGTAGATTCTTATAACTTTCTTTTACTGAATGAAAATTGAAAATTATTTTTTACAATACACCTGAAAATGTGATCTATAAACTGTTTGGTCGAAAAACGAGTGAGCGGTGAAACTTTTAAGCAGTTCTAAATGACTAAAATTGCAACTTACCATATATTCAAATACACTACCGTGTTGGAATGATAAATGCCACCCTCACACAGAAGAGATCCCTCGATGTAAAAGATTTCTACTCCAGTAGTTTCTTCCCCAGAACCGCTAGACTTTGGAATTCCCTTCCGGGTCCCGGCTTCCCCAACTGTACTGACATGCAGAAGTTCAAGCGTAGCGTGAACCGACAACTCCCTACATAGTACCGCAGTAGCTGTTGCCCCTGATAGTAGCCCCTACACCAAGTATATATATACACACTAACATGTATAAATATATATATATATATATATATACTAACATGTATATATAAATATATATATATACATATACATACTAACATCTCTCTCTCTATATATATATATACATATAAATATATATACATATATATAAATAAATATATACCTACTAGCATGTATTAAACGTTCAAAAATTGGACGTGATTCAGTGTCATATATATATATATACATATATATATATATATATATATATATATATATATATATATATATATACGTACATATTCCATGAAGAGTGTTCTGTATTTGAAAGAAAAATGGCAGTCATCTCTCTTTCGCAGACTATATTGCCCTCCTACGGAAATGTTTTAGATTATTATGATCAAGACAAAATTTCTAGACTAGATAAGTATTACTTTGCATCATCATGTTTAAATTACAAATAGAATAATAGATTTTTCTATTAATAAATTAATATACAATAAAATATCACCACAGTTGAACATTTTTACGTGTTTTACTGGAATAAGATGGAGCAGACGAAGAGCAGGAAACTCATGATGGGATATAGACAAGGGCGTTGCAAATGGGAAACATTGTGTAAAATATTTTAAAAGGAGTATTCTATACGGAATTGAGCAAAACGTGAAATCTCCATATTCTTTTGATATGATAACAATCGTCAATAAATAGACTGTGATAAATACGAAGTGATTACATGATTCTGAAACACACTCGAAAATATCCTTCATGAAATTAAAACCTAAACATTAGCGTAAGTTTGTCACAATTGTTTGTCTTTTTCCCAACACATATAACATATATATATAACACAGGAAGCAAAACACTATAGAGAATAGCAAGGCCCAGAAAGAGATCCAAAGGGGCATAATATCCAAGGAGTGTGTCACAGATTTTTGAACAGGAAAAACTACGGCTCACCTCTGATATATCTAATCAATTATTACCAGAACAAATTGTAGACAACTGTAGATAATTGTTTCAATATATAAAATATATTACAATATATGAAATAAACAAGGTAAGTAAGGAAGGATGTAAAAATATATTTTACTGAGATTTCATTCTGAATCAACTATCGGTTAAATACAAGAAAGGGGAGTAACTCATCAAGTACTAATAACACAAGCCATATTACGACAGACGAACAACCATTTTTGTATCAGTCTAGTTTTACTAGACTTTCTAGCCAAGTAAAATAGCAAAAGTTTTAACTTGTTGATTATGAGTGCTTGTTATCAAACGTCAAGTATAATCGTGGTTCTCTGGTAGGTAATATTTATAATCACTAGGGCTATGACAACAGCATATTATTTTCATTGTTTTGACTCTCGAGTGTGTATCCGTTGATACCTGTTATGCTTTATATAGAGTGATGTAGTTCTCGGTTGATTAACTGTGTTTAACTTTGTCGGAGATATACTCGAAAGACAAAACAATGAAAAGAATATGGTGTTGTCACAACCCTAATAATTACTAACTGTGGATCGACCGAGTACTTAGTTCGCTGTACCTTATCACACCAAAGGTCCGTACAAAATTTCAGATAAATCTGCTCTAAAATTTCAGAGGAACTTCTACAGTGAATATTATATTATTGTGCCTAATCCCTATTAAACTGTCAATTCCTAAATGTGTGAAATCGATACCATAATAATTAATACACTGCACCTTCTCATAACTAAGTTCGATACAAAAGTCCAGGTTAATCAGACGTGTACTTTCCGAGAAAACTTCTAAAGTGAATGTAGTATTATGTAAACGAATTCTTTGTAATTTTTAAATTGCATCGAACGGATGCTATAATACTCAGTCCGCTGCATTCTACTATAAGATCGATACAAAATTTCAGCTCGATCGAACCTGCATTGTGCACATAAGCTTCAAGATTGAATATGTTATTGTGGTAACTGATCCCTATTAATCACTAATTGTGCATCGAGCAGATATAATGTTTAGGTCGCTGCACCTAATAATAACAAAGGTTCTTACAAATTTCAGCGAATTTCCAAGAGGAAATAGAATAGAAAGACAGACAGAACTAAAGCAATACAATATAGACAGTTAGCGACACAATTAAACCCAGATTACAGTGCATAATTTGTAGTAAGCATATGTATTGTTTGCGAATTAACACGGATGAAGAAAGTGAAATTAATTCAATAAATTTTTCCATTTATTTTTTGAAAATTTAATTTTTGTAGCAAAATTGAACAACACTTTATTGGTTCTACTGAGGTTACACCATAGGATGTGCACAAGAACCACCGTCATTCGAACCCGGAATCCGTCCAGTAGAAAAAGAAGAGGGATATGCAAATTGTGGTACTGTCGCGATTAAAAGTTTTTTTTGCTTTTTTTTTTTGCTCGAGCCATGGGACGTAATTGTCATTTAGTAACTAAGAATAATAAGAAGAGAGGTGTGCTTTGCTTACTCGGAGTTATTTTGTTGTACGCATCAGTGGGAAGAAAAAGAACGACACTATGTTTGTGCATATAGTGGTATTGGAAATGCTCAACGAGAAAGTGATAATTTATACTAATACTGCCAGTGAAATGCTCATTAGAAGACGACTGGATGCCCTCAAAGAATTTGTGAAGGAATATAAGCTCTCAGTAGACGTGAAATTTATTGCGTCAATTCACAACATGGCAGACCACTTGGCGGGCGTACCATAATGATGTTTCAATACCATCAAAGATGCGAAACCCGAGCCACTAATCGCTGCAGTGCATGTCGTTGAGCTGGACCCGGCCCAGATCATGTCCAGGAAGAGTAGACATCCAGGGGTGCTTCTCACCGCGTATTTCGCCCGGGGAATTTGCTCTGCAACAACTGAGCAGCAGTTAAATTGGCAATGAAGTGGGTTGACTGCCAGTCTATAAAGATCTAGTACCAGTTTACTGGAAGTAAGGAAAGCTGGAGATAATAAGTGATTGGCAACGGTTGGGAATGAAGATTACACACTGCGGTGCTTACCCTTTCTTAACTGTCACTGAGTGTGGGCCGACGCGGTTTCCAGTGTGGAGGCAGTAACCACGGCAAGACTCGGCAACTATCATGGCTTATCTCGCAAATTACTGTCTGACAATGACACAGCTTTTAACAGCAAAACATGCAGCTGAATGGGCTGTGAACTTGAGAGTTCGCTGTACATATGCTTCAGACGGGAACGGTATAGCAGAGCGATTATATCGCACTGTGAAAAGTGTCGCGGCTAGAATGCACTGCCCAATACCAGGTGAAACGTTCTAACATCTTCTAGAGGGTTCTATGGAACTCCTCTTGTCTCAACGTGTAAATGACCCTCGTAACATCCTCTTTCATTTCCTCAAGTCTACACTAACGACAGCCTGTAACTAAAAGTCATAACTAAAAGTCACAAGGATCAAGGTCTGAACTATAGAGACGGTAAGAAACTGGCTTGATCTTCGCTGAGCACCCTTGGTACAAACTACGCGTAAAACTTCCGCATCTTTAGTTCCTCGCGAATAATTGTGTGGAAAGTTCCCACACGGACATACAAACACACTGCCCTGATTGTCTTTATAAACACACGGCGATCTTTATCAATGAAATCCTTTATGGCCAATCAACTCTTATGTTCTGATTATTTACGCCTCTTACACCTCATCACCCCTCAGAGACTAGCTACCTTCTTTCAACCTCTTATGTCACCCAAACACTTTTATAAGTTGCGGCGAATTAGGTATTATAGTATCCAGTCAGTACACAATAAAGAATTAATAGATTAATAGAAACTAGCGGGACCTGTGGAGATTCAACATGGAACTTATGTCATATGTTTATTTTGGCATTCTGTAGATGTTCAGCGTAAATGGAGATGCTCTGATATTATTGTAGTTCTTTTTTTTTAAATGCAAAAATATTTATCAAAGCTAGCAGGGACCCACGGCGTAGCCAGGTCGTAAAATGCGCCTAAGTATGATATTCTAATACTTGCAGATTTCGTATATATTATTATAGTTAACTTTCTGTCGATTTTTATGTATTATAAAGTTGTAATTTAAAAAAAAATCTATACGACTTGGGTTCATCAGCTTGAATCGAAACTGCATCCCAAACGTATGAAAAAAATCTTGATAAAATTATTTATAAAAACACAACGAAATAGTAAGATGCCATTAGCTAAATCTGAAACTAAGACTTATGAAGAATACTTGATAAAATTATTTAATATATATATATGTATGTATGTATTAGCGTGTCATTTGCTATAATCGAAACCAAATCCAAAACTATTTATAAAACAATTAAATGACTTGAGTGCCATCAGTTATAATCGAAACCGAAACTAAAATTTATGAAAAATTCTTGGTGAAATAATTTATGACAAGAAATGGTAATACATAAGAATTAAACAACCCAGATGTGAGCGTAACACAGAAAATAGCACATGCTGTCATATAAATATATAGATAAGTATTGCAAAGCGAGTACAAATTCATTCATAAATTTTGCATAAATACTCATACTATTCTTTTCATTCATAAATTTTGCATAAATATTCATACTATTCTTTTCGTTTCTTTAACAAGATAATTGATACAAAATACATTCCGCATTTCGAAACATTGAGTCACAAATATTACCTGCTGATAATTGCATTCTTTTACAACTTGTCTGATCACATCTCCGTTCAAAGGCAATTTGACTCTGGAGTGAAGTGATAGTTCTATGTCTTATCCGTTATAACATATTAAGACAAATGCTTATCTTTGTTGCGTTCAAACATTAGAACAGCTTTGATTTGTCGTGGCGTTCATATTTTAATCGACCGTGAACAAACCTGAAAAAAAAACCCGTTTCAACATAGCTTTCTCGTTGACAAACATCCACGGGCAATGATTAATACGCTGCTTTCTGGTATGTTTCCAATCTTATCCAGCCAAAATAATCTGTGGACATTTGTTAATGTTATCTCAGAATTTTAAATCTTGCTCAGCGAGAGATTCTAGCATCATTTGTGTCTGTGCGGCCACGTTTAAATTCACTATATTAAAACCTCGTTTCAGACTAAGCCACGTTCGAATAAACATAACGAGCGATAGATTCGTTTGGCTAACAGTTTTTTTTTTTATCAGAAATCAATTCTTCACGAATGTTGCATGTCTCATATCCGGGACTTATTTCGTGATGTGTAAGCTTAAATTTTAAGAATCGATTTAGAAATTTCCAAAACTAATAATAAATGTTGTACGAAAAACCAATGTTTAATAAAGAAAAAACTTGCAATACATCAGACTATTAAGACAGTCTGAAACGATGGATTCAGGATGTCATGTATACTTTAACAATCATCCAGTGGTAAATAAAAATGACGGCAACATTTGACTAAAGATGGACAGGAACCATGAAACGATCCACCTTCCTATACTTTGTCACACATGAAGAACAATTCAGATCGTGTAGGTAAAGTCTGCGACCGCAACTTTAATTTACGATCGACCAAATCAAGTATGAGAATTTTTGGTAAATATGAAGAATTAAACAATTAAGAAAATAATGAAAAAACATGTCTTTCTCCAAAAACGTTGCCATAAAGTGGGTGCATTTCTTCATATCTTGGAAACTATTTGTTGCCTGGAATTTAAAAGTAACTTAATTTTAAAAGATTTTCCGAAGGTGAAAAAAAGTTCCCCCTTAAAAAATTGTGGCCACAAAGCGGGTGCTCATTTGCGTTAACTTATTATAGAAATATCATCTCCCTCTTTTTAAAAACTTGGTATTTTTTCATGTCTTGGAAACTACTTGATTGCCGTAATTTAAAACACCATTTTCGTTTTCAGTGACCCCCAAAACATTCAAAAGTGGTAATTTTAAAGGAATTTCTGAGGGTTGGGTGATTCTTCATATTTAGTGATTTTATTTTGTCCTTCCCCCACCGAAACAACTGCAAAATTTGGACGACTTAAATGTTCAGAATCATTTGTGGTAATACGGCTTCATTAAAAGCCAGTTAACCACCTTGTACCTAAACAGAATACAACATAAAGCCACTGCACTGCTTTAACACCATTTTTCATTAAAAAGCAAGCTTTATATACACAAAGTTCAGATCTTTTCATTGTTTAAACATTTGCAAGAGTAACTTCAATTAAATCGATACTTTTAAAACTAATAAACGAATATAGTTTTTATTAAACAAGTGCTATGTTATAGTTAACACGTCAAAACAATCGTGAATATTTAGTTTTTTTTATATTAATGGGTCAATTTATATGTAAGACTCTTGATTTCATGTTTTTTAGAGAGAAGTGTTTAATTTAGTAATTGCCAGTCCCGTGACAGCAAATCCAGCAAATAAAATATTGCTAAACAGTTTTTCTAGTTATACCAATGGAAAATAAGTTATACGAATGAAGAATTATATAGTTTGACCTGTTTTTTTTGTTTTCTTTATTTAACAAAATATTTTCTTATTTCTTTCATAAATTATAACTAATCCATGTTTACTGCACAACAAAACTATATAGCCGGAATAAAGCACTAAATTAAAGAGAAAAAACAACTAAACAAACGTTCATTGTCTGAAGCCACCAATAAAACCTGTATTAATGAATTCACGAAAATAGATAAACGAAACATTCTCTCTAAATGTGTCACCCTAAAATAAGATGGCGGCTGAAGAACAAGTGAATTAACTCTAAACAAAGACAGTTGTCAATTAAATTTAAAAATGAGTCGTGCGAATTCCGCCGGCTAGTCTTCTCGTGCTTCAACATATTCTTAATTCTTTCTATTGTATTTCAGTCAGGAACACAGCATAGCCAAAGGACTTCATTAAATTCCTATAAATATATTCCCAGTTTGTTTCCAAATGAGTTTGAATCAAAGCGACTCAGAAACCGGATAAAATAAATTTCAAAACAACAAGACTGGATATTTACAAGTAAAGAAAGTAGAATAGTCACAACTGGGTCGACGAAAGTGCGTCTTATGATAAAAGTCATTAACAAATAAAATGTGATCGATACGAAAAAGCCATATTGATTTACAAAATGCTTTATTTATATTCCATTTTAACCCCAAACAAAGGACAGTGCCACTTTGATGCACAATATACTATTTGGGACATAAGTTGCAGGGATGCTCTGTTGGGGGTTGAGCAGCAAGATGCATGTTTACATTTTACTTGAACTTCTGCATGTCAGTACAGTTGGGAAAGCAGAAACCCGGAAGGGAATTCCAAATTCTAGCAGTTCTGGTGAAGAAACTATTATAGTAGTTAACAATAAGAAAATCGGTCACATGTAACAAGGTCAGCTGTTAGCGACCGAAAATCTTTTTGAGACATTTGTACTACTAGTAATCGCTGTAATAAAAGTTGAGAAAAGTTACTTGCGTCAGTTAGCGATTGAAAATTGCCGTTTTTTGTTGTTTTGTTTTTTTACATATTTATATTATCGTAACTTGAGGTAATTGCTAAAAGTGCTCTTTTGGCAACCACGCATATATCAGAAGATATCTCACCCCTGGTGCAATTCTCTATTTGTATAAAAGGCAAGTACGTCCAAGGATGAAGTACTGCTGCCACATCTGGACAGGTACTGCTAAAAACAGCCTATGCTACCTTGGCAGAGTACAAAATAGGCTTCATGGACTAGTGGGTGATGCCCTTTTCTCTTCCCTGCAACCTCTCTCCCACAGGAAAGACGTTGCGAGCCTGTCTTTGTTTTATCGTTACTACCATGGCAGGTGCTCGTCAAAACTCCAATCTCTGGCCCCCCCTCGCCAATCTTTCACGATAATCACTCGCCTTGCTGAAACCATTGTCAAAATTTTCCCCACTCCTTATCTGTGCCAAAATCAAAATGTACATTCCATGAACCAAACTTCTTTCTTAGAGGTGCACGCCTGTGAAACTCTGTGCTGGTTGCCTGTTTCCCACCTGGCTACAACCTGAATGTCTCTAAATCCAATGTAAATAAATTCCTGATGAGCTGCTTCCTTAAGTAAGACACTTTATCAAATCTCCAACACTAACATACTGTACACACAATAACCCTTATCCCCGAATGGCTTCCGGGCTTTGATACGTGGTGAATACCTTGTAAAAGAAAAAAAATAAAGTGCACTTTTTTTTAGTTGGCACAATTACCCCCGGATTTGGCGCAACTCCCCCAAAGTACGGTACTTCTAAACGACGTGGAAACATGGAAATCAGCTGGTTGCAACAGGCGGGGCACTCACTTCAACTTGAAATTATGACCTGGATTCACTTGTCTCGGTGAGCGTCATCAAATCGCTATATTTTTATGAGAACGCGTCCAACCTTGTGTTGGGGATGTATTCAACAAATAAATTTCTAAATGTGGCAGGAGAAAAAACATGATTTGATAACTGCTAAACATGTACAAAACTTGGAAATTGAAATTAAAATCTACTAGCTATATCTCTATATCTGTTTATATATAAAATGCACTTTGTCTATGTAGATGTTCCTGTGAATCTGTGTCTGTGATTTCATTCCCCATGAATCCAAAACGATTGGGTCGAACTTTTTGTGATTTAGCAGAGATATGTGTCCTCTATTTCGGAGTGTTCTTACGTTTTTATCTGAATACGTCCGATAAATATCAAACATTATAATAGAAAAAAAAAACGATTAAAGAAGCACTCCGATTTTTACCAAAGTTAACAACCTTTATACAGCCTTATATATAAGATGTATTTGTCGGGATTTATCACCGCACAAGTAGGAGGACCTGGCGTATAACATTAACAGTATTTTTTTTATATGAACATGGGCTTGTTCGAAATGAATGTTTCAGTTTAGTGCAAAATTGAACCGTAATACATGACTTTGCATTTTAAACTTTAATTCAAACAATTATATAAATATGATTTTATAAAAGCAAAAGACTGTTCCGTACAGTAAAAATTTCAGTACAGTAGAATTTTTGTACAATAAAATGTACTGTGGACAAAGTAACAACAGGGAGACATATGAAGCTTTCTACTGCTCTACGGCGGTAGGGTCCCTCATATATCAGGTACTCGATCGATTTGATTGAAAAATGTGGAATTTCTTTGATTTGTACGAATAGGATTATTATAAGTGTAGAAGATTCCATGATTCTTTTTCAATCCCGCGCAACGTCACGTTTCCCTGCTAGTGCTCAATAAACGAAAAGATAGATTTTAATTGAATGAATTATTATAAGAATTCAATATACGTACTTCGAATTGTCTGTCCTGCTTCCAACATTAAACTCTACAGAAAAACATTTTCCCCTGAAGATAATCGAACAAATTTACGCATATTTCTTAACACTTTTTATTGTTTATATTACTCGGCTAATTTTATTCAATTTCCTCACATTTTTTTCAGTTTTCTGTCCTTTAACTTAAGAATTTTAGCTGTGCTTTTAGTTCTTGCATAGCAATGGTTTACGGGGGATGTTGTTTCTCTTAATAAGATTTTCAATCCAACGCATTTAACCATGTGTGACACGCGCTTTCATATAAGACACCCCACTATGTTTTACAAAAACAAAATCCTCTTAGTGTTTGTTCGATGTAGGGGCTCGGTCTACGACTATGTTTAAATCAAAGTTACACTTCTCCTAAACCCTCCCACAAACCAACGAGCTGCTGTTTGTAACAATTAGTTTTAATGATTTCCCCGGAAAAATTCGAAATGTAATGGCACCCATTATTTAAATAACTTTTTTGTTTGTGATGTGATTCGAGCAAGTTCATAGATTATTAATGAAAATTTAACCTGGTTGGAGATGCGAATACATAGTGATTTACATCTTATGTTCTGTACTCATTGTTGCTACCTAACACCTACTTATATTACTGCACATAACAGAGTAAAGCTATTCCCCATTTTATATCCGTCTATTCTTTTCAACGTGACGATATAACATATTTCATTGGGTTTAAGACATGATTGCGTGGAATTATCTCTTTCAGATAGAGATAGATGTATAAAGATAAATAGATAAAGATATATAGATGGATTACAGTCGACCATGATGAATGTTCTGTCTGCCTGCTTCCACCTGACTACACCTTTGATGTCTTCAAGTCCAACGTTAACAAATTCCTAATGAACCACCATCTTAAGTAAACACTTCATTAAATATCCACACTTACGTACTGTACTTGCAATAACCCTTATCCCTGAGTGGCTTCCGGGCCTTGATAAGTGGTGACCACCGTGTAAAAAAAAAAGGGAACGCCCCCTGTCGAGAGTGAAAGATAAAACGTACTTTATTATGAGTATGATTATGTATATACTAGCAGTTCAGCCCGGTTTTGCTCGGACACTATGTACTGTTCATAACATTATGTGCATATATATTAAAAAGTTTGACTCATGTTCAGATAACTTACATCTAAAATTTCAAGTGCTTAGACTTAAACTTGACGAGGGATTTAGGTAGAGTCTGCAAAGGTCAAATCTTTCAACTTTGACCTCTTGGCAGCCAAATTCTCGCCCTAAAACTGATTAAAATCTTAGTGCGTGTCTGAATATCCTTTATGTAAAATTTTAAATGATGAGACCAAAAATTGACTGAATAGTTTGCTAGAGATCGTAAAGGTAAAATCTTTGGAACTTTGAACCCTTGACGTCAAAATGATCGGCAAAATACGCGATAAAAAAGCTTGCCATATGTCTGAATACACTTTATGTAACATTTCAAATATTTAGACCAAAAATTGGCTAAGTAATTTGGTAGAAACCGCAGAGCTCCTTTTTTTAATTTGCCACTAATTTTTACCCCTTAATATTTACTGTTTTGGGCTCCAATTGATATAAAAAAAGTTTGATTCATATCCGAGTAACCTACATCTAAAATTTCAAGTGTTTAGATAAAAAATTGGTGGAGGAGTTTGGTAGAGTTTGCAAAGGTCAAATCGTTGAACTTTTACTCCTTGGCAGCCAAATTTCAGGCTGAAATCCGATTAAAAAGATGTTAACCAAATCTCAATAGCCCTTATGTCAAATCTCAAGTCTGTAGAATGAAAAATGGCAGAGTAGTTTGGTAGAGAAATCTACACACACAAAAACACACACACATAGAGATATTTTCACTTTTATAGATATATAGCTCAATGGAATAGCGTTTATGCTATTTATTTTGTGTGGCACGCTTACATCCAAGTGGCCGTGGTTTAATTGATATGGACTTTTAATTCTCGTAATAAATTATTTTACCAAGAATTTTTAATAAGTTTTGGTTTCGGTGTCGATTGTAGGTGATGCCCCTCAATTTATCTATGTTTTGTTATTTTTGAAATGACAACTTTATAATATATAAAAATCGATAGAACATTAACCCTATCATAATATATACGAAATCTGCAAGAGTGAACATATATTTAAGTGTACTTTACGACCGGGTTACGCCGGGGTCCCATCTAGCTTAGATAAATACTTTTGCACTTTTCACAAAAGAACTACAATAATATCAGAGCGTCTCCATTTACACTGAACATCTACAGAATGCCAACATCAATATATTACATATGGCTGAGTCCCCTGTGGAATTTCCATAGGTCCCGCTAGTCAAATTATTTCGAACTGGACCAGCTTGGGTGTGTAATATATAATCATTAGCTATATCTGATCAATAGCACAAATTAAAAAAAAACATGCACATCCAAACATACGCGAAGGGTCATAAAAGACAGATTTCCGGCAGCACAGACGCATAAGTTTGCGTATAAGATTAAATGTTTTTATGTGTACGATTCTACAGTTAGAATTGATAGTCGTATTCATTTTTGTATCCTTTACTACAGTCGATGTTCTCAAAAATCAAGGCAAAACGTACTTTATTATGAGTATGATTATGTATATACTAGCAGTTCAGCCCGGTTTTGCTCGGACACTATGTACTCTTCATAACATTCTATGCATATATATTAAAAAGTTTACTTACTTAATACTATATGGGGCTAGCACTTACTTAATACTATATGGGGCTAGCACTTAATCTATATATGAGATGCATAGATACTTGAATATTCTATCAAGCTTCACATTTACCTCTCAAGCACTTAGAACAGTTAGTAAAGCAGTTAAGAACATAAGGTTCTCTCCCTAATTGACCATTTCAATATGTTATAGTATATATTTCTTGCAGTCGCTTGGTATTCTAGTATGTTAGAACAATAATTCATATAGACGGGTGGAGTATCCAACTTCTTGCTGTTCCTTGAGGTAACATGAGTTTAGGAATGGGCCCCATTCATCGTAAAAACCTATGTATGACATCAATACCGAGCAGATCTTATTTGGGGCATAGAATTAAAATGATGACATCATCCATTTAAATGCAATTTAATCGAATGTTATTAGGCATCTAATATAAATATTCAGTTTATTTGGTGCATTTTCATTGGATAGGTAGAATATGAGCTAAATTCCCCATTTGTAAATTTAAAATTCGGATTTTTATTAAATAAATAAATTATTAGATTCCCTGCAGTTCAATTTCAGTTTTGTAGAAATAAGTTAACGTGATGCTATTATCGAGATATATTTCGCGGGAAACACAAACCAAGACATTGTCAAGCTCTTAAAAGACCACAAATCGACAGTTCAAGATGCGGCAAAAGGCTACAGAGAACTTGGGACAACAGATGATCGACCCAGATGTGGACTACCCAAAACTGCTCGTACATCATCCTTAATTAAGGTCATTATGGAACGAGTAAGAAGGAACCCCACGCGAAGGACGAGGAAAATGCTTAAAAGCTTGGAAATTGACGAAAAAAATCGCTAGAACCATTGTTAAAGAAGATCTCAAGTTGTCTTCCTTGTAGATGACGAGCAGACAGCAACTTACGATATTGCAAAAACGAAAGAGGTTGCAAAGAGCCAAATGAAGGATAGCACTGATACTGGTGAAATCAACTTTTCTTACGAGAACTTGTTCACTGTCGAGGCAAAATGCAACTCGCAGAACGGAAGAATGTGGTAAAAGAGCGAGGATAGCATTCTTTCTTCTGGAAATCAATTTTCCGTCCCCGAAAACTTGCCTTGGTAATGGTTTGAAATTCCATCTCTGAGAATTTGAGATCATATCTCAATTTGTTAAAGAATGCGAAAAAATTAACGCAAACTCGTACATCGAGGATATTTTGACTCCTTCAAATGTCGAAATGAAGAAGCATTTAAGGATACGCCCATCACATTTCAACAAGACGATGCGCTCTAGACCGTAATAAAAAATATTGTTTACAGCAGCTTTACACTGCAAACAAAACGAAGGATTGGTGTGAGAGTCACTTTCTTGCTTTTTGGAGGAAGGAAGTGTGACCTCCTTCATCTCTAGACTTAAACATTCTGGACTCTTGTATCTGGTCCATCTTAGAGAAATACATTTGCACTACATCTCATAATAATATGGAAGATATGAAGAAGTCCTTTAAGCGTGGATTGGAAAAAAATCCCTTAAAAACCGTCTGTGACGCAGTAAAGAGCTTCAGGGGAAGACTTGAACAAATAATTCCAGCCAAGCTCGGCCATATTGAAATATAATTCGGTAGAAATGTTAAATTGGTTTCTACGATATTTTGTGATGATTTTTGTTTGATTTCATCGTTTATTTGTTATTAAATTAACATTTTTACACCTTATTTAATACTTATTTACTACTAATTGTATTAAATTTGTAAATTTGTATATTTCAGTTGCAGAAATGTACCAGAACTCTAAGTACCTAACATTTTTCGTCTGCTACTTGCTCACGTATTCACATTAACAGCAAATACTAAAAGTATCTGAAAAAACAATTCCTCAACTCACGTACTTTTGAAATCAAGTTTTTCCCCAGTTAAATTGAATAGGGACTACATATATATATATATATATATATATATATATATATCGTTTACAAAATCAACAAAAATCCGCCTTAGTTTCAAAGCGACACATATAACACGTAATCTATGGCGTCGTTGCGTAATAGATAACGCATTAGACTGTAATTAACGTAGTTTGAGGTTTGATTTCTAGAAACAATCAAGCTACGCTGAAGAGAGGTAAGACCTCGAAACATAATTGCCGTTGATTATTATTATATATTACAGTTTTTATCTTCTAAGTTATATATGCTTCCACTATCAAAATCGAATAAACGATCCGAAAATATCATCAGGCATTACAGATTTTCTATAAGGTCTAATGAAATTATAGGATCATCAAGTCGATTCAGATAGTGGAAACATGTACGGCTAAGCATATAAAAACGGTAATATTTTTTTGTCCTACATTAGCATTAAGCACTTTTCAGGTTTCACTACTTAACATTTAATTACTAACAATATATATATATATATATATATATATATATATATATATATATGTGTGTGTGTGTGTGTGTTTGTATGCACTATATATATGTGTGTGCACTATATATATATATATATATATATATATATGTGGGTGCGCTATGTATATATATATGTACTATATATATATATATATGTATATATATATACTCCATATATATGCACTATAAATACACACCGTATATATATATATACACCGAACCTTCCAGTAACCAACTAAGTATCGTGTATAATGTGAATATATATATATATATATATATATATATATATATATATATAAATATTATCTAGCGTAACTGAACTAATACACACACACACACACACCCACATATATATATATATATATATATATATATATATATATATATATGTATATCTATAAAAGTGAAAGTGTCTGTCCGTGTCTGTCTGTCTGTCTGTCTGTCTACATAATAACTCTGTAAATTTTCAGTCTACAGACTCGAAATTTGATATACAGGGTATTGAGATTTGGAGAAAATCTTTGTAATCGGTTTTTGGCCAGAAATTTTGCTGTTAAGGGGTCAAAGTTCAACGAATATACCTTTAAGAACTCTACTAAACTCTTCCGACAATTTAGGTATAAAAACTTGAAATTTAAAATATACGTTCCTTGGACATGGATCTAACTTAATAACTTAATTTGTGCCCAAAACAGTAAATGTTAAGTCGTCATAATAGGGGTCAAAGTTTTCAAAAATTGACTGCTTTGGTCTCTACCAAATTACTCAGACAATTTCTGGTCTAAACTTTAGAAATTTCACATAAATGGTATTCAGAGATAGGGCAAGCTTTGTAATCGGTTTGGGTCGAAAATTTGAGTTTCCAATGTATAAATGTATGTATTTATGTTTGTTTGCATGTCTGCCTAAAATTTTCGCCCGATGCGACGGATTTCTACAAGATCAGTATAGTTTTGACGTTCGACCTTTCAGACGACAAATATGGAAAATTAGATAAAAACCTTAATATCTTCACCTACAACTGGGCACTTTTCTACAGGGGGGGCACTTTTTTCACCGATATTTTCGAGAGTCATACTCTCCTTTCGATTGTCTAGCCTTAATTTTAACCTACGTCACGTCCGGTTTGGCAGTGCGCGTAAAAGGAAAGACGTCAGGTTTTTTCTCCGTTCCTTTCCTCCTTTGCGGTACGGGTTCGAGCCTGCCTTCCTACTACCACTATTTTCTTTTTTTGCTGAACATACACCTCCAAACACCCGGGCCACGCCGGGCTAAAATGCTAGTATATATATATATATATATATATATATATATATATATATATATATATATATATATATGTATATATATATAACAAAGAGAGCGTGTAGTTCTTTAAAAAACGTTGAGGTAGCGAAATTGTTGTGTCTGTATCAATAACAACACGAACGCAGAACGTAAAAATAAAACAAATATATTAAGACGAAAATATAATATATATTTACAAAGGCGCAGTTGTACTGCAGTTGGATGATTGTCCGGCCAGAGGGCGTGTTAACGTCTTTCATGGAGCAACCGGCACATGCGTCTTGCCTATCCGGCGTTCGAACACAGCTCCACCGGTCTTGCTGACTTGATACCTTTATCTATATCTTGTTCACCCACATGTGCTAATTAGTGGGCCTCTCCACAACAGAAATAAATAATTAAAAGCATTTCAAATCTGTTAATACCGTTAAACAACAATGACGACGACGACAGCAACTACAAATCTTCAATTTAAAAGCGATAAAAAAACCGTGCATTTAAGTGGGGAGACATCGTAGTTTAGCGGAACACCAAACTGCGGGTTTTTGTGTCATGAGTTCGATCGCAAGAAACATGGATTTCCATGGGTATACCTTTTATGCAAGTAATAATATTTTAAAATAAAATCTATATATCTATAAAAATTAAATTGTTTGTGTATGTATCTGTCTGTGTGTACATTTCCCTTCCAAATTACTCCGTCAATTTTCCGCTTATAGACTAGAGATTTGCCATAAAAGGGTATTGAGAATGCGGGAAAATCTTTATAATCGTTTTTCGACCAGAAATTTGGCTGTCAAGGGGTCAAAGTCTAACGATTTGACTTTTGAAAACTCTACCAAACTCCTCCGTCAAACATTTGAAATTTTAGATGTAGGTTCCTAGGACATGGATTAAACTTTTTAATTTTATTTGAGCCCAAAACAATAAATTTTAAGGGATTAAAATTGGGGACCAATTTTAAAATAATTGACCACTCAACCAATTTTTTGTCTAAACATTTCAAATTTTACATAAAGTGCATTTAGACAGAGTAAGCTTTTTAATCTGATTTTGGTTGAAAATTTGTCTTTCAAGGGCTCAAAGTTCAAAAGATTTTACCTTCGCAGTGTCTATCAAACTACTCAGCCAATTTTGGGTGGCAACATTTGACATTTTTCATAAAGTGTATTCAGACATGCAGCAAGCTTTTTAATCAGTTTTTGGCGAAAATTTAAAACAGGTGGCCATTTGTATAGTGACGGAATTTTGGAGACTTTGTCAAAATACGCTTTCCAATGTAACGAATTGAAAGAGAAAAAAAAAAGTAAAAAGAAACATAAAGCAAATTTTCCTGAAATGGGAAACTAAAGAAATAGGCAAATGAAGGACAAACGAGACACGTGATTAAAATTATCGAAATTTTATAAAAATAAAAATTATGAGTTACATTTACTTTCCAAAGTAAAAAAAAAAAACTTAAAGAAACATTTAAAATTTAAAAAAATACGAGAAAACAACAATTCTTACTTGAAAGGCTGACAAAAAACAGAAAATAGTTTTTTAAAGTCTTAAGGTCAGCCATTCTTTTAAGAAAAAGTGTTTTCCTTGAATGGGAACTACAACAAATAAAGTCCCTTTGACTTTAAATAGGAGAAAGGAGGTAAAATATTTTTCCTTTGTGAAAGTTCAGATACCTTTATATTCAAAGGTGATTAAAGAAAACCATAAAGCCGCTTTGGTAGGCATTATGGGTAGAAATAAAATAATTTTTACGTCTGTATTTACAGACTGTCCAGAATGTCATGTCTTCATTACACGGGATAAATGCTGGTATTAATGTGTTTTTTTCTTTTAAAATGAAAATGTTGTTCTATGAAGGAACCTTCGGTTGACTTGTCTCCCAATATGGTTTCTTTTAAGTTCCTTGAACAAAATGGAATTTTCTCTCGTGCTGAAAATCTGCTCGTCTTCTTCTTGTCAGTTAGGTCGGCGAAATTAATTTCTGTCTTTTACAGTAAATAATCCCCAAAATACAACCGGTTTCTTCCTTTGAAAGTTTAGTAACTATTAATGGAGTTCCAAACAAACGTCTTTCTCTAAAGGAGAAAAACCCGGAACATTATATTTAACGTCAAACTTTTTTGACGGAGAACGAACTTAACTTCCACCTCTAAGGCCGGCTATATTTGAACGGACGAAAACGGGCAAAGGGAGTGATATGTCGTGCATAGCGCTAAGCAAGCGTTCAACACCCACTTTTTCTAGTTGGTGTCGGTTTATAAATATGAGCTATCTGCTCATATGTAAATTATACTTAATTTGCATATCACTAGATCTCCCTATAAGGTAAGGGTTTTATGGCGTGAGTAATTATTGTACTTCTTCTCGTGTCCTCCTGAACATCTTCCTTTATCTCTCTCATTTTCCTTGGAGATGTGGATCCATCACGTCTTTCCCTATAATCGTAGTGTTTTTTCTGCATATTCGGATCTTCCTCTTCTGCCTTTTTCCATTCTATTTCTTCTTCCTCTAACTCGTCCCTCTCCACTTCTTCCTCCGTAGTCTCATTCTGCAGTAACTCTTCTGTTACGTCAATAATGGGCAGCTCTGAAGGCATTTCCTCATCCGATTTTTCTACTTGGGATCTTATTTGATCAGCATGAGCTAGAACACTGTTCCCATTTCCTTTATTTAACATTGCAGTATTATGTCCTTTTTGTATAATAAATTCTGCTGTCTCAGCTTCCGTATTCCTATTTCTTTTATACCACATCGTTTGATTTGTGACATGTGTCATAGTTAAAGGGGACCTTAATTGTCTGCCCATTAAGGCAGATGGACTTTCTGTCCTGCCGGCATGCGGAATTGTTCTATAACTTAGCAATAATCTTGGTAGGAAAGCATCGATTTTCTCCTTCTGCTGCACGTATGCTTTTATGCCCTTCTTAACCAGTTGGACCATTCTTTCCGCAATCCCGTAACATTGAGGGTGATAGGAAGGGGTCTTGTAAGGTCTGCATCTTATTTTTCTTAACCATTCATGCAAATCAGCATTCGCAAATTCTGGCGCATTATCTGTCACCAATGTTCTCGGTATCCCATTTCTCGAAAATATTACTCTCAATATTTGTTTTACGGTGGCACTTTTTTATCAGGTACTCTAACCACTTCAAGCCAACCTGAGTATGCGTCTACTAATATTAATAATAGTCCTATCTCATTGACATAGGCATGATCCATGTGTACTCTGCTCCACGGTTCTGCTTCTCAAGGCCACACATGTATTTGATTTTGCTTAAAATTCCTGAGTTCTGTGCATTTTGTTCATCTTTGTACGTAGTCCACTACATCTCCTGAGTACCCCGGCCACCATGCTTCTCATTTTCAATCTTCTTTGAGTAGCTGCTACTCCACAATGTACATCATCATGTACACATTTTATAACCTGTCTCCTCTGCGTTTCTGGAGGAACTATCAAGTCTCCATTACATATTACCCCGTTTTCGATAGTAAGTTTATGCCTTGTTTCTTTGAATGGTCCTTCAGCCAAAGTGCAGGAATGTATCTTCAAATTCCTTGTCGTTTTTCTGCGTATCCTCGCCATAAAATCTCAATTTAGATGAGGCATCAACGTGCTGTATCGTATTCCCTTTAACATACTCAATGTCAAAGTCAGATGTCATCAGTCTGATCGGCCAACGTAATGTAATGGACGTTGTAACTTTCGGTAGCTCTTTTCTTGGGTTGAAAATAAAATTCAGTGGCCTATGATCACTTTTCAACAAATTTTATTTCCCATCAAGAACTGTCTTGCTCTGTCTGTTGTCCACACTATTGCTAGTGCCTCCCTTTCTATGTTAGACTAATTGTGTTCAGTTGTTAATCTCCCCTATAAGTACATTATGGGATGACCATCTTGTGACAAACGACTGGATACGGAATGCTCACTAGCGTCAGTAGTTAAAGTTATGTCCTTCTTAAGATCAAAAATTTGTACTATTGGCTTTTTCGCCAGAATCTGTTTTCAAAGGCTTTCTGTTGGTGCTCTAACTAAATGAACTCCGCAGTGTTTTCTTAACTTCGCAAATGGTTCCATCAACTCATTATATGTTGGTACATATTTTCTATAAAAATTTACCAAACCCAAGAAATACTCCAACTCTTTTAGTTTTTAGTGTAGCCACTTTTAGCATTTTCTCTTTTCGCACTTTATCTGGAGAGATCCCTTCCTTTGATATTGAGTAACCCCAAAAATGATATTTCCTTACTGTTGGTTACGCACTTTTTTGTATTTACTGTCATGCCAGCGTCTCTTAGCCAGTTCAGTATATTTTCAGTTTTTTTTTTCTTTAAATCATCTTCATTTAAATCCCTAACACATATATCGTCTTGATAATAGATGGCATTTTCAACATTTCCTATTACTTTTTCAATTGCTTTTTGAAAAATTGCACTTGCTGTTTTTATGCCATACGGCATACTTTTCCACCTTAACAGGCCTATACGTGTTTTTTTTTTTGACGTCACTTTAAAATTTTCATCCATGGGAATTTGGTGTTAAGCTGATTTTAAGTCTATGTTTGAAAATACTTTCATTCCAGCAAGTTTATATAAAGCTACTTCCAAAATCAGAATAGGGTACGAGTCGCCACAAACTTTATGGTTCACCCATATTTTATAGTCTCCACAAATTCTCAAGTCACAGTCTTTGTTTTTAATACAACAATGGGTGATACTCGTTTACTACCCCTTGAAGGGGTAGGTTCTAATAAATCGTCCTTTATTTACTTTCACAACTTAGCTATTACTAACGGTAATAAATGCACTGGTACTTTTCTCGCTTCGTTGTAGGAGGGGGTTATTTTCTTTAAATTTTAGGCTAGCTTCATATTTTTTTAATTTTCCTTTTGTTCCATTTCTATCTCATCAATCAACTTCATTGAATTTATTTTTAATACATCATTCCCCAATAGTCCATGCGTTTCTCGGCAATTTGTAACTATAATGGGTACTACTTCCTACTTTTCTTTTAGTTCTACTGAACTTTCAAAATAATGCATACTTGCTATAACCGAGCCATCAAACTGACCTAATTGTACGTTGCTCTTTTTTAAATGCGGTGTCCCCATTTCCCCCCCCCCCCCGAATTTCTGGGAATTATGGTCACTTCACTGCCGGTATCCATTTGCATTTCAACAACACAATTGTTGATTTTTATTTAAATTTTTATCTCCATTCCTTGATCCAGTAGTTTGTATATTATCCTTCTTTCCAATAAAGATTTGTCCATTTTCATCCTGTATTCTTTCCACATTTTGTTTTACTTCTTTGAAATGATTATTTTAAAAATATTTTGAACATGTTTTTTCTAAACGCTGAACACTTTTCTTTTTTCCTTTCATGAATTTCTCCACAGTAAGTACATTTTTTCGTTTCTACCGTATATGTGTTCATGTGTTCCTATGACTTTTTTAAATTTTCGTTGTATGTATTAATTCCTGCTGCTTTTTAATTCTAGACAAACATTCAAGGGCATGGTTTTAAGTCGTAACTGTTCCATTAGCTTATATCTATGTACCGAATTATGCATACGTTCAATTAATCTTAGTTGAATTAAATCTTCTGTTGTCTGTTCTTCTGTTCCTAGTTTTTCAAAGTCACAATATTTACTCGCACTTCTTAACCGGCGTAAATATTTTACTATCAGTTCATCCATTTCCTGCTTCATTGCCATAAACTTGGTCCTTTCTGCAATCAGTCTTTTCTTCGGCCTTATGTTTCCCTTGATAACCTGACTTATTTATTCGAAAATCTGTTCTTCTAGTTCTCGAGGGTAAACCATCGTAGCAACCTTCATAAGTGCTTTGCCACCAGCGTTAGCCATGAACAAGTCGGTGATTTCATTCTCCCCTCCTTGTTTTTTTGTTGTCTTTCAACTTTTTGCTTCTCGCATTAGCAGCGAAGTAACGAATCCAAGTATTTAAGTATTCCGGGTCTTCAAAGACCAGAGAACATACTTTCGGCGACGCCATTGATATGTCGGGTATAACGCTAAGCAAGCGTTCAACAACTACCTGTTCTAGTTGGTGTCAATTTATAAATATGAGCTATCTGTTCATATGCAAATTAAGTATAATTTGCATATCACAACAGGAAGGTCCTTCCTTCCTCACCCCCTCGCTCCATAAGGGGAGAGGAGGAGACCGCAGAAAGGAATTAGGACGACGACGACGAAGATGATGTTGATAATTATGATGATGATGGAAGGAGAAAGAGGCGACGACAGAGGACAAGTGACTTGAGAAAGGCCGGTCAAAGAGTGCACCACTTTGACTAGATTGACTTTACATGTGTGTATATAAAAAATAAATAAAAATTATTTCTTCGTTAAAATTTTAACAATACTCTACCAATGTCCTCCGCCAATTCTGTGTGTGAATACTGTAAAATTTAGATATAGGTTACTTTGTCATTAATCAAAATTTTTAATATATATATATATATATATATATATATATATATATATATATATATATATATACATGCGCATAAAGTTATGAACAGTAAATAGGGCCCGGGCTAAGCAGGGCTGAAATTCTAGTACTCCTATAAATTGATGTTTTTCCGTATTGGTATTCACATTAAAGGCTCTTTTTCTATTTATTAAACAGAAAATACAACGTTGTTATATGTGAGTCGTGGAATTGCATTCATCTGCAAAAGATCTGGCTTATTTGCATATTCTTTTAAACATTCGTTTTAATAATTCCCTATTAGTTTTTTTTTTTTGGTTTTCTCATGGGCTGATCATCTTTAGTTTACTTATACGTGTAATTATATTCATACAGATATTCTACATGATTTATACTTGCGTAATACTTGTTTACAAACGTTATAGTAAACACGCACTTCTTTCACTAAATATTTATGCATACATATATATATATATATATATATAAATATATATTTGTTTAAAATATTTTCCTACCAAACTCCCCTGTCAGTTTTTGGGCTACAGACATACTACTTCATATATAGGGTATTCAAACCCATCTGGAAATTTATGTTTAGGACTTAGCCGGGGGGAAATCGGTGCAAACATGTGAAAATAAAAGAAAATGAAGTTTGTCAGAAGAACGTCGAACGAAGGCATTAGGGGTATGAATGCGTGACGTAATAGCTATTTATTCTACTATTTAATATTTTTAAAATAAGTAATATACATTGGGACAATTATGATATAATAAATACAAAATCTGCTTTAATCAAAATATCACATTTCAGTGTATTTTACGACCGGACAATGCCGGATGACCTATTCGTGTATATATATATATATATATATATATATATATATATATATAGATATATATATATAATATATATATATATATGTGTATATATATATATGAAGTTATCAACGAACATAACTTAGAAAACAAACTCATCGAGATGTAGAGATTTAAACACTGTTAAGAGGGCCCATTTAACATATGCACTAGAAATGAGAAACTATAATTATATATAACTTATATTATCAGATCAATAAAAAATAGTAAAAGGGTCGAACCTTTTTAAACCATGATATTTCGAAGCTAAGTGTTACGCATTAAAAGAGGAGAAAAGCCAGACTTATATCAAATATAAATAAGAGCCGATTTTAGAATATTTAAATTTGAGAAAAAGGAAACATTTTACGATATATTAAAGAAGGTATAAACTATATTTATAAAAACATTGAATATATAAAAACAATGACGTATAATAAAGAAGATGAAGATAAGCATACGGGAATAAAATAGAATAAAATCGGGAAGTTAGTGTACGTGGAAGTAACAGTAAAAACCAAAACGAGAGTTAAAAATAATTGGGATCATTTATGTACAGACAATAAAAGAAAAACGGAAATGAGAAAGAAGAAATAACGGAAATCTTTAGAGATCGGTTTCGTTATGTAGAAAAAAACATTATTATTATGTCAATATTGACAGCTCTCATGGATATACTCTGCAGAAAAATAAGTTCTTAGCTTCCAAAGACAAATTCATGAAAATATAATGTCAGAAAATAAATTATAGAAGACTAAGCATCACTTATTTGTTTAAGTCGCCATTTTGATTAATACTGTACAACTAAGTACGTTGTAGTAAATGTTTGAATTAAAAATAATCTAAAGAAGTTTTAGTTTCCAAAATATTTGTATACATTATTACTTCATTTGCTCCCCCGACAAAAGGAGGTTGACCTTTTAATTTACTTGTGTCCGTTTGTCTGTCAGCACTTTGCTTAGTAACTATGCCTTGGGATTTTTTAAATTTTGCACAAACATTAAATATGATATGAGTAAACACGTAACAAAACAGATTTTCCGGGAAAGCTCCGGTTGTTCCCCTAGGGGTTCCGTTCGTTTTAAAATGGCTAAAATTGACACTTTTGTGCTTATTAAAAAATAATGCCTTGGATTTTTATAAAATCTTCTGAAAATGTGTAGCTAACTGATCTCTATATAATTTAGTTTTTCTTAACTTCACCATGACTATTGGGTGTGCAACGGGCTCTTTTAGGGTTAACAAAAACACTCCATTTTTTGGACTAGTTTACTATATTTCTCCAAAATTACCCATGTATGTCTATTTAACAGTTTTGCATGGTGCTGAACTTAAATTTAAATATGTTAAGGCCTTGGGGACTTTTAGAGCTAAATGAATGATGTGGGGGAGCAAATGATAGACTTATTCATTTTTTTTTTTTTGCATGATGCAGAACTAAAATTTACATATGGTAAGGTATAAAACCGCACCGTTTTTCTTTTAAACAAGATTTTACATCCCTTGGGGATTTGGGGGCTAAATTCACTTTTTATGCCTAGTGCATTGTGCACTCACGGGGAACCATGCAGGCCTCACTTGCTTCTTTAATATTTACTGCCTGAAATATGCTAAGGTTATATATAAAATGTGTTTACATAGGTCGTTGCTAGGAAACAACCTCCTAATATTTTATAAATTAAACTCATTTTTAATGTGTGAACAGCTTTCCTTCTAATCGTTCAGAGTGTTTATTCTTCCTATAAGGTTACATTTTTTGGCAATTTACTAAAATTTATAACTTGTAAATAATAATATAATTTAAAAGCATGATTGTAGATTTGATAAAGCAATATACTAGAATTTAAGTTTATAAGCACTGGATTATACATTTTCTCGTGTTCTAGCAGACAAAATGTTATCATCATAATTTGTTTATCGGACCTAATCTTAGAAAAATGATTTAATTATAGATTTCATCGGTTAGTTTACTTTGCATTTTCGATATAACTGTAATTATTTACCCAAATACATTGTACTTTTATTACATATGTATTTAATCGTACATATAAAACATACATATATATACAAACACACCCACATACATATATTATATATATATATATATTTATAAATATAGATATTATTGACTACCAACTATAACAAAATTAGCACAAGTCATTAAATTAAATAAAATTAATAAATTAATATTAATAACAATATAAAAACATAGATAACAAATAACACAGACAAATACTCGAAAGAAATAAGAAATATTCACGTCTAAGAAGACAAATAAAATAATCTCACGTAAAAATTGGAAAAAATACATATAAATAATGGTATTTTTTAAATTACATTATATGTTTATTTATTTACATATACACGTGAGTGTATGTGTGTGTATGTTACGTGTGAGCATTTTATGTGTGTGTCTGTGTGTTCATATGTGGATGTATTTTGCTGATTTCATTTACCGTCAGATTAGCTGATTAGCATTACAAAATAATAATAATAATAAACTCGTAACAAAAACAAAACAAAATAGATAAGTAATACTGGCTATAACACAAAATTAATAAAAATATGGAAACAGAAATAAGATTGAAATAAATAACACAAAGTAATTAGCGATCAACTTGTAATACGTAAATAAGTAAATTTATTTCATTTACTGCTGAGAACTTTCGGCATCCCGGTTCGTACTTTCAATCTCAAGAATTGATACACCCGCCATTTGATAAAGAGAGTTTTCCTCGAAATATCCTAGAGAACAATGCCACACACAGTATATCATTTTTTGGAGGCTTGACTTTTCATGTAAGTCTCATTATTAATAAAACACTCATTAAATGAATATGATCATAAAAAATAATTACATGAATGTATGTATATATATATATATATATATATATATATATATATATATATATATATATATATATATATATATGTGTGTGTGTGTATATAGAAGGGAAGGTCTTTTCTTCCGAAATTAATCAAATTCTCATACTACCAACAGACTTTATGTACCCCGGATTTGGTCAGCAATTTGGTTTGCTGAATATTATATATTTAGTAGAGGAACTATGGATAAATTAAAAATCAGACACATTTCTCGAAAATACTCGTCTATTTGTTTATTTGCTTTCCTCCTCTTCCTTTCTTTTTGCAGATCCGGTCTTTCCACGTTGCTCTCGACTTTTTAAACTTCCAAATATTCCTTTACCAGCAATGGGTCAAGCAAAATACAATTTATATATATATATATATATATATATATATATATATATATATATATATATATATACTCTTCAGAATAGTTTTTATTTAACAATCAGTTGTCGTGGAACGTGAGATTGTAAGGTTTACAAAATATTACTGGCAGTAATATTCTATAAGTTATCCCATCTAAACGAGAACTGCTCGATATGCAAGATAGAGCAAATAAATTAAATTGTAATTCAATGAATTTCAAAAAACTTTCATTGAAATGAAATTAAGTGGCTGAGTTTCATATCAAAATTTTTTTTAATTTATTCTAAGCAAGACAAAGAATGCTTTAGAAAATTAATCTCCTAACCTATAGGGTTTCGATGTCTACCATCTCATCCGAGGAGAGAAAATATTTGCAAATACTAATAAAGGTATGCACCCTGTTTGCTAAAGTCAGTGAGACATGGAAAGTTAAAGTCAAAATAATAAATTTATCAGAATTCCTGTAGCAGGAGGGTTTGCAGAAAAAGGATATGAAAGTTTTTTTAGATCCAGCTTGCTTGGTAAAATCCATGTTATGCGTTCTTTACATTCGTTTGATAATAAGGTCCAAGTTAAATATTGGGTAATCCCCATAGCTGTGTAGATATCGGAATCGGGATAGTGCTTGTATAAATTTGTTTATGGGTCCAGCGATGATGATTCAAAGTCTGGTGGAATCCTTTTCATTAGAGGTCTATATTATTTTTAGTGGGGCGAGGTGTTAATATTAGGGAGAATAGGTAGTGGTGAGATGTAGGAAGTGGGGTGAAACATATGTGCATGTTCATCCCTATATACACATAAACACACATATACAAACACACATACACACAATATACATATGTACATATACATACATACACACATACACATATACATATATATATATATATATACATATGCACACATATATATAAACATATATATACATACATATGCATACACATACACACATAAATAGATATCTCTTCAAATAGAATTCAAAGAATCATAAAGTTTGACCGGTCGCTTAATTGAGGTCAGGTCGTGTACTAGATATAGAGACTTAGTTCGGGAAGGAATAAGAAGATAATAGAGACAAGAACAAAAATAAAATAAAAATAAAATGATGGGCCAAATTTGTAAATGGAATAATTCGTTTTTTCAAAATGTCTCCTAGTTTCATCTCAAATCTCTCTGTCAGTTTAAATCGTGTTTGTTCCGTCAACTCAAGTTATATATTCTGCCCATGAGGTGCTAATTATTATTAATTTTATACGTATCTATATTTCCCTTAGAAAGGAGGATTGGCATAAGGTTTAGAATATACTAATGTTTATGAGCTAATTGTGAAACCAATTCTAAGATTATTAATGGAACGTTTTATCTTTATTTTATGACCCTTACGGTAATAGTTAAATGCTAAATAAGCTAAAACAAAGGTAATAAAATAATGATAATACCTTACCGAAAAACGTTTAAAATCAGTAATATCCATAATATTATGCTATTTAATAATATTTAACTGGGGAAATTTTCTTCAACTGCATTCAAATACACACAGTTACCTATAAATACATGAATGCACACACACACACACACACACACACACACACACACACATATATATATATATATATATGTATATAGGCCTTTAATTTTATTAGTTTGGGCTCAAATCAAGTTATTAAGTACGATCCATGTCACCGGAAACTATATCTAAACTTTCAATTATTTATACCCAAAATTGTCGGAGGAGTTTGGTTGAGTTCCCAAAAGTCAAATCGTTAAACTTTGACCCTAAACAGCCAAATTTCTGGCGGAAATCGGATTACAAAGATTTTCCCAAATCTCAGTACCCTGTATATCAAATTTCGAGTGTGCAGACTTAAAATTGACAGAATTAATGCGTAGGAAAATGTACACAGACACGCACAGACACAGACAGACACGTTCACTTTTATAGATATATACTAGCATGGGTGCTCGGCGTTGCCCGAGCGTTTGGAGGTATATGCTGAGCAAAAATAAAAAAATGTCAACTTTTTAAAATTAGACCACTTTTATGACCCCTTAACATTTATTGTTTTTAGCTCAACACAAGTTATTAAGTTACATCCATGTCGAAGGAATCTATATCTAAAATTTCAAATGATTGGACCCAAAATTGTTGGAGGAGTTTGGTAGAGTTCTCAAAGGTCAAATCATTTAATTTTGACCCTTTAACAGCCAAATTTCCGGCCGAAAACGGATCACAAAGATTTTCCCAAATCTCAGTACCCTGTATATCAAATTTTGAGTCTGTAGACGAACAATTGACAGAGTTATTGCGTAGTGAAATGTACACAGACTGACAGACACACAGAAATTTAACTTTTATAGATATATAGATAAATAGACTAATAGATTAAACAAAAATATATACGTATACATAAGTATATATGAAAACAAGTTTTTGTTTACTGTAAAGAGTTTATACAAATATTATGCAAGTATAAATCATGTAGAATATCTGCAGGAATATAATTACACGTAATAGTTAACTCTAGATGATCATCCAATAAGAAAACCGAAAAAAAACTAATAATTAATTAAAATGAATGTTTAAAAGAATATGCAATTAAGCTAGATATGTTGCTAGTGAATGCATTTCCACAACCTATATATAAGACAATTGCATTTTTTTTTAAATACATAGAAAAGAGGGGGGGTTAATATGAATGTTAATACCCACAAAAGTAAAACGAATTAATTGGAGTATAGATTGATATATACTATCATGGGTGCCCAGCGTTGCCCGGCGTTGCTCGGCGTTGCCCGGGGTGTTTGGAGGTGTATGCTGAGCAAAAAAAAAAAAAACGGTCAATTCTTTTTTAACTTTGACCTCTATTATTCCCCTTAACATTTCTTTTCGGCTCAAATCAAGTTATTAAGATGGATCCATGTCCAAGAAACCTATATCTAAATTTTCAAGTGTTTAGACCCCAAATTGTCGGAGGAGTTTTGTAGAGTTCTCAAAGGTCACATCGTTGAACTTTGGTCCCTTAATAGCCAACTTTCTGGCCGAAAACCGATCAGCTAGATTTCCCCAAATCTCAGTACAACGTATATCAAATTTCGAGTATGTAGACTAAAAATTGAGGGAGTTATTGCGAAGGGGGATGTACACACACGCACACACACACACACACACACACATATATATATATATATATATATATAAATTATATATATATATATATATTTACCGAGAAATATAGACAAATACTGAAAGAGAGAAAGTAAGAGAAATATGATGCTTAACATGAGTATATCTGTGATGAAATGCTTATCCGACGTATAATGCAATTGTATAACTTTGTATAAGTTTCTCTTTCCTAATACTCTTTTGAAACTTCACCTTCGGCTTTATTATTCTTTGAAAATCAAGTATGTATTGTTCTTGTCTGTATTATTTCATGATATTTTTCCGTCCTGAATGTATTTCGTGTCTTTAATGTCTTTATTAACAGGAATTGTCTCCTAGCATACACAGTCATCAAACTTAGAATTTCTTACATGTAGAACGATATTATATCCGTTCACGTCACTCGTTTCGTTGCTCAAATATATATATACTCGAAAGTAAATAACACGTGATAATAATGTGTTCCTATATTTTGTGATATGATACAGTGAAGCATATGCATATATATATACATATTATATATACGCATTGCTGTTGTGTGTGCATAATACATATATATATATATATATATATATATATATATATATATATATATATATATATACTAGCATTGTGCCCGGCGTTGCCCGGGGATTTGGAGATGTATGTTGAGCCAAAAATGTGGTCAGTTTTTTTAACTTTGGCCCCTATTATTGCCCCTTAACATTTCTTGTTTTGAGCTCAAATTAAATTAGTAAGATAGATCCATGCCCGATGAACCTATATATAAAATTTCAAGTGAGTAAACCGAATTTGGCCTTAATCGCCAAATTACTGACCGAAAACCGATCAGATCGAGATTCCCAAATCTCAGTACCCTGTATATCAAATTTTGAGTTTGTAGATTAAAAATTGACAGAGTTATTGCGTAGGGAAATGTACACACACAGACACACAGATACACAGGTACACACAGACACACATATACACAGATACACACAAAGACACAGATACCCAGACAGACAGACATACACTTTCGATTTTATAGATATAATATATATATATATATATATATATATATATATATATATATATATATATATATAGTCTTGGAAGTTTTTAACCTTTAAAACTATACAAAAAATATTTTTTATCATTCGTTAGAAAACCATCTTGTCAGTAAGTCATTTAATCACCTGCAATCACTGCATCAACTCGCTCTCGAATTTACTATAATACCAATAATTTATTTTTCAAGGGATCATCAGTTGTTTACCATGAAACACTGTTTCGGTGGATTTAAAAAAACAAAACAGTATATTACATCATGGCTCCCCAGCAGTGTTGATCAAACACCACCACCCTTAATCTTAGGAAGAAGACATGTTTCAAACATTTGATACAGTTTTCTATTCTTAATTGCAATTACTAACCTTTTCATACTATAAAAATGAATTTCTTACCTGTGCGATTCATCAATTTCCACATTTAAAATGGATACATTTTTTAATTTTTTGATTTATCAGTCTTGTATTTATAAGATTAGGATGAATCCATTTACCTACTAATATTACGAAAATAAACAAGCATTTTACTTGTAATATATATATATATATATATATATATATATATATATATATATATATATATATATAAATTAGAAGAAAGAAAAGTCAGTAATAAAGATCTGCGCGTTTTCTCCCAGCGGTTGTGTTTTTAAATGCCGTGCACTTTGCGCTGACTACGAGAGATTATCGTTAGGTTTTTGACTTCCGTTATAGAAGCGTTGGTTTAATTTGAATGTAATATATTACGCATCAGGTTCGCTTGAAAGCCAAATTACAACTCAATATTACGAAAATAAAACAAAACCTTATACATATATATATACTAACAAAAATACCAGTCGTTGACTGGGTTCCAAAACAGCCTACAGAAAATGGACTCTGATTTATGAAAGTATGATAGCTTATGAAAAGTAAGGGATGTAAAAGATAGATTCGAATTCGGGGGTATGAAAACCAAAGCAAAATATGATGAAAGTAAAAAATAAAATAGAAAAAACAGTACCATACCTGCTCACACTGAAACACTTATCACAATATTCTGTGGATCTATATTAAAAAAATCTTGTTATACTTTGTGACATATTTCCATTCTATGGAGGTCAGGTGCGAACGAATACCCCATAATTTTATTATACCATATTTCTTCAAACTGAAGCATAATTATAAAAGTATACTTGCGCAGATAGATATGCAAAGTCTTTATTAAAGTTTGTGCCTATTTCCATTCTATGGAGTCCAGGCGCGAACGCAGACCCCATAATTTTATTATACTATCCGTATTTAAGCTAAAACATACTTATCAAAGCATTCTCATGTACATCTATATCAGAAACACTTGTAGAAGCTTTTTTTTTAATTTATAATTTTTTTTTATTTCCATAATTTGTGGATCAAGTGCGGACGCATACCCCACAATTTTAATGAACCCCCGTTCTGCCACATTAAACATACCCATTCATGTGTCTCGATACATCTTCTATCATTATATGTAATCAGTTTTTTTTAAATAGTCAACCATATAGGAGCCTATTCGTGAGGAGACACACACAGGCATTCAGCTTTATATATATATATATATATATATATATATATATATATATATTTATATATATACATATATATATATATAAATGTTGTTTGTTTTGGTTTTACATTTAAAAAAATAATATATATATATATATATATATATATATATATATATATATATATATATATATATATATATAGTAAATGCATTGCTGTTGCAAGATTTTATCTGTATTATTGTATAACTTAATATGGAAGATGAAATAGAAGACAAGCCAGTGAAAATTACAAAAGTACAATTAGTAAATAGAATGAATAGGATTGTAAGAAATCAAGATTGCATTATGTTAAAAAAAACCCAACGCGTCTACATGCAAATTAGTGTGAACATTTCAAAAGACGTCTGAGGAATAACAAGTATGTGCCTTACAAATCAACATTTTTCTCACCGAAAATAACACATAATTTAATCACACATTTATTTTGTATCCGTCTTTTTTTTCAGTTAAATTTGAATGTCTTATGAAGCTCGATTTCGAACGCGATCGCATGTAATCCTGTACGTCCATTTGTAGTAAACACTGAGTCGAAAGCCTTTCTATTTGAAAAAGAGGTTTTCCTCGAAATATATTTAACCGAGCAGGTTCTTGGTCGCCCATATATTATCAGGATGTTTGTTAATCGACGAATACTACTCACTCATAATAAGGTAAAAGTGAAATTGATTTGAAAGAATAGTTAATTTATAACATTGCGTTATGTTTGTGTATGTAATATCGTTACTTAATAGTACAATGATTATTTTTTCGGAACTATGAAGAAATAAATTTACCAAAATAAACATAAAACAGAATTTTCTTTTCCTGTAATAATATCCGCCGCGTTTACTATTGATATTATAACTTTAATCACTATTATAAACGAAAATCGACACGCAAAGCACATATAATGTAAATTGCATTCTTTTTTGTATACTTTTATATAAGGTTATATTGCTAAAACTAACTAAAACTAAATCATTGTTAAAAAACATATCTCGTGTGCAAAAATTTTTTATACATTTTATTGCACTAAAAGTTTATCGAAGAAAAAACAATTGCACAAGGAAACTTAAACGAGACTAGTAACACAGAACAATACATTTACTTCAATAAATGCTTAGAATGGAATCGCATTCCTTTTGATTTCTTTAAAGATCGATCCTTTTAGACATGCTCTCAACCAAAATGGAACACCGAAGAGGAGATGCTACTCCAGTAGCTTTGTACAGCTTCCTACAATTTGTCATTCTTCTCAAAAGTTCTTCCGGCCAATGCACGAGATATTATGAACCAAATATTCTAGGTTGGGTTTAAATCGGGGCTTTGATCTGACCAAAACATCACATCAATTGAATTATCAGAAAATCATTTCTGTGATATTATCAGTGTGTGCAGGGGCATTATCATGTTGAAAAATAATGTTCTGGGATATCCCCAGCTTCTGAATACTTGGTAACAGTCCTGTTTCCAATATTCGAATGTATTCCTTTGCATTGATTCACTTCTCACATTTAAAAAGTTCCCCAACTCCTGCTGCAGTAAAAGTTCCCCATAAAAATAAGTTCCCCAAATTATGCCTCAATTGCCGTGTATAACTGTCGTTTTTATGTAATTTGGCAAAAATCTTTCTCCAGTTCTTAGATTGCACCGTTCAGGAGCATCGGAAGCATCACTAATAAGACAAAATATTGATTCTATCAAACCAGAAAACATTCCTGAACCCGTCTCTATCTTTCTTATCATGAAAGAAGAAACTCTCTTTCTATCATTGATGTTCTTCTTAGATAAAGATGCATTCTTTGTATGCCTTTTAGAGGAAAATCCCATTTCTATCAGCCGTCTAGATACTGTATATCTAGATAGAGATTTTCCAGCCCCTGTTTTGAATTCTTTTCTATGGTCAACACAAGTTTTCTTTCGGTCCTTCAAAACAGTTAATTTAAGCTTGTGGTCGTCCTTCAAAGTGGATGGATGGTCTACAGCGACCAGATCCAAATTTTCATATTACCAAACGTTCGACTTCGAAACTTTGACCAATTCGCTTCACTACAGAAAGAGCTGTTTTCATATTTTCTTTTCTTAAAATATCAAACATCTGTTTGTAAGTCATTTTGGACTGTCGTAATCCTGCAATTTCGTTTTTATATCCTCGCCAAGATGCGGTCTTTCCATTTTTAGGATTCCATTTTTCACTTATTATTATATGTTATTATAATAATGATCTGCAAAATAGGAATTTTCAGTTAAAAATAACAAAACCTCATGAAAAAATATTGAAAAATCAATTTCTTCCTTCTGTCACTCTTGGCCCATTTTTTTTTTTTTTTTTTTGCTCATGAGTCTATTTCAGAGTAGCTATAACGTCGATGATTTTAATTTTCTATATTTAACATTGCCTTGCATACTTGGAAACGACCGGAATCTTCCAATAATGTTATCTTCTCTTCTCTTATCTCTTATCTTCTTATCTTATATATATATATATATATATATATATATATATATATATATATATATATATATATATATATATATATATATATATAAATAAAATGAACTCATTTTTTCCCGTCGGATTTTGACCTTAATAGGATTAAAAATCAAGATATTTCATGCAAATATAATATGCACAAACGGCAGAACAATATCTGATGTGTTTTATAGGCTTATTATTTCTCAAATTCCTCGATAATCTTAGATTTCTATACTTGTTCTGCTGAGAAGTCACGGCCAAAATCGGTTAAGATCAATGAAAGTGGTAAAATATTTTCTCTCTAATAAATTCCTCCTCCCCCTGCCACCACTTTACACCGTTTGGGGATCGTTCACAAGGAACAGTTGAGAAGAGAACACCGGTTTGGCTTCGTAGTTCTTTCATGTGAAGTTATTTAAAATCACTAATCTAAGCTGCAGTGCTCTGTGGCGTAGTGGTTAGCGTGCTGGACAATTCACATTATATTTTCACGTTCGCGCCGACCTACCGTAGTCGTTTTCTTTTTCTTTTCCTAAACAACTGGAATGGACTTTTCTTGGTGGCCGAACTGTTAACGTTGCAGATGTTTTTTTTTTTGTTTTTTTTTCACACTTTATTTTCCTACTTTTACTCATGACTCCGGGTTTGATCCTTCCTACTTACCTACCATAACATTTTTTTAAAACTCCCCCCGTTCCGGAAACAAACACTCGGGCAACGCCGGGTAACCCCGCTAGTTATTTAATAATGTTTTATTTACATATAAATAATTTCGAACGGTACCTTTTTATTTAATCCATAGGGCAGCAGGCTCTCGCTCCGTAAAATAATTAACCAATTTGCAATTGTAATCTTATTATCGCAACAAGGACATGCGTAAAGGATAAAGTACTAAGTTAAATTAAGTTTCAAGTAACAATCCTCTGGAATGTTTTAGCTCAATCCCCATTGCTGGGTATACGGGTGTACAATTATAAATTACTTGCGACTTCACCGCGGTCATGGCTGACGGAACGTGAACATGCCTGGCCTTTGAATTTCATATATCAGTCGTCGGCGTTTCTATTTTTATTATGTTAAGAAATTAATGAACTGATAATTGTCTATTTTTACGTTATTATTATTATCAATATTATTAATATTACTTATAATAGCAACATAACTAAAACAGCAAGCCTCTCTTTGGTATAATTAATGTTTGTATTTTTGAAGGCTATACGCATTATAGTTTTGGTTGTACACGAGGTATTCTTAGGTTGTTGGTTTCTTTGCTTTTATTTAAACATCTTACTTCAACGCTTCGTTTTCACATTCAGCGACTTTGAGCTTTTGATGTGAACAATTTATTGTAGTTTTGATTTTGTGAAAATGCATTTCCTTGCTTTTTCTCCTGTCGTTGTGAGATCAACTCTAAAGCGAAAAACGATAGGAGGAACCTACTTTCATTTCAACTATCGTTTCAAAAGCGCAAAAAAAAAACGCTCGCCAGATTCTTTAACGTTTCGTCTCATTAGCAAAAAAAAAAAAAAAATGTGAGAGAGCATCTCAAATCGCTCGTCCATCAATTCGTCGCATTTGTGATTTTTTTGTTTTACACATTTTTTTTTGTTTTTTTTGTTTTTGACATTTAAGATTTGATCGTTTTTGAGATGGCTTCAAGAAAGCATATCTGTATGATTTTGTTATTTACTTCCCTCCTAACGCACGAACGTGCAGAAGAAGGCCGGTCGGTTGGAGAGATGAGCGGAAACATTAGAGAGGGAATATTCTATCCCAAAAAGGTAGCCAAACAGACTATCGGCACTTAGGGATAAGGGCGCCATAAGAGCTTGGCCATACAGAGAGTGTTTCTTAATTTCAGGATTTTAACACCAAGGAAGTGGGTCTCATATTCTGGGAAACCTAGCTAACTCCGATAGAGCAAGGGCTTGCACTCACAATAACCCCATTTTCCACGGGGATATTGAGAAAGTATGCTCAACTGATATGTCGGTCTTGATGCTGTGATGTTATTACGCGACATCTTATAAGAACTTAGTGCAATGCCTGATCCGTCAGTCACGTTTAAGAGTAACAGTGCATTTTTCGTAAGTATGCCAATATTAAGATACAGGTAACATATTTATATACGCCCATTAACCAGTATGAAATCTTTTATCAATCTATGTGGTAATATGTAACTACCTCCCACGACAGAAAACTTAGACACACGGTATTTTTTTATGTAAGAGATATACAGATCCGCAAAAGAAGTCTCTCTCAATGCGAATATAATAAAAACAATGGTCCTGCGACGAAAGACATCATTTCTTAGGGACGACGTAACAAGTTGATCGTATTCAAAATGCTACGAAGATCCGACTACATGTTTTAAACATTTCCCTGGAATTTCATATTTATGCCTTTAATACTTCACCTGTACTTGGTAATTTGAACACACAAAAATATTACATGGTTCTGAACATTATTATAAAATAAATGCCCGTCATTCTGTCTGTTTATCATGCTTACTACGAAATATTGTTTTTCACTCGATTTATATTACTTATTTTGAATAAACTATTTTCGTATATCTATTATGCTCATGTTTAAATAGATTTTTTTCAGAGTTCCCCTGGGAGCAATGGCAATTAAAGGGTGATTTCACACTTCCCAAAGCCCGCAAGCTGGGACCTCACCATCGGATATAATTTAAGGTCTTATCCAGGACCGATGAAAGTAGAAAAAACAATTTGATAACAAAACGGCAACAACGGGCTCTTAGATATACTAACCGCACCCCCCACACACAATACAATGTAATCAATATCCCCTACTAATCAGAGCCAAAATTGTTTTTTCTAGCCACAAAGGAACTAAAATTCTTAAAAAACTTATAAAGTTTTCTTCTTCTGTTTCTTTTCTGTATTGCCCTTAGAAACTACGATATTCGGACACGAAAGCATGCTGACGACAACTGGCATTTTATTTATACAAACATGTTTACTTTCGCACAGACCTTTATACATGATCTTCTTAATGAATGGTACGACCAGATTATTTAAATTAAAATAGAATAATCCTAGAGCCTTCTAATATATTTCTATTTATTATTTATTGTTGTGTCCTCTTTTTATAAATGTACACATATTACATACGAAATTGTGAAATATTACAAAAGTTTTATCAGTGCATAACATAAGTTTTACCACAAAAATTCATTATTCATTTAATTGATAAAAATATAATAAGGTTTAATTTTTTTCTTATTCTACTATCATTTTAAGCTTATTGAAATATAGTGAAATTGTCTGTGCGTCTCCGTCTTTGTACATGTCTCTATCGAATTACTCTGTCAATTCTCAGTCTAGAAACTCGTGATTTGACATAATGTTATATTTATAGGAGTTTCATTAAAAGAGAGTCTTAGTATAAGTGATGCTTAGAAAGAGTCTTGTTACAAGTGATGCTGTTGAGATAGAGATTGTTCGTTTTATGATGTTTCATATATATTAAAGTTCATTACTTAGAAGTGTTGATATGTGAAGCTCTTAGAGTGAGGAGATAGCGTTCAGACAGTCTTAGTGTAGATATGAGATGTAGATTCACATTGTGGATATGAGATGTGTATGTCACATTTTATAACACAGACATATAATAACAATTCACTTTACCTTTTTGTAAGAATCACACACACAAAGACGAGCTTTATCAAAACACATGACGGGTTTATTTCTTCACGACCGGCCGTGGTTTTCTCATCAAGAATTCAAAGCTTCACATATTAAGTTTAAAAGTGATCGTCTTGCTTCTAGACGCTCGAATTTCAAACTCCAGTCTCTCTCTGAGTTTCTAACTGACTGTCTCCCTAACTAACTAACTCTCACTTCCTATATTGAGAAATCCATGCATGTCCGGCCTCGTGAGCAAAATTCACGTGCTCTAACATGCGCGAGTCGCACGTTTCCCGAACATTCTGATTTTCCAATAACCTATTTTTTCTTTATTTTCACAAAGGAATTCAACCTACATATCTAATTTATTCAACCCATTTTTATTATCCACATTCTTTCTAACAATTGAATAGTTTATTTATTATTTATTTCATCAGAATTAACAATTTACTGGACATTCCATTTAAACGTATTGTTCTTTAAAACTTATATGCAAGGTTCGATTTCTGCTTTTTCTCATTTTATTTTCATTTTAAGTAATCTCTCTATTTTTATACTTACATGAAAAGGGGACAGCCCTTATCATGTAACAATAAGGGGTAATGAGATTTCAAATTTTACCGATTTGAACTTTGAAAACTCTACCAAACTCCTTCTCTAATTTTAAGTGTAAATACTTGAGATTTTAGATATAGGTTAGTTGAACATGAATCAAATATTAACTTGATTTAAGCCCAACCCAAATGTTAAGGGGTCGAAATAGGGATCAAAGCTAAAAAAAAGGTGACCTCTCAGCTAGTTTTTCGGTTAAACATTTGAAATTTTACATAAAGTGTATTCAGACATGGAACAAGGTTTTATTTGGTGATTGGTCAAACATTTGGTTGTCAAGGGGTCAGAATCCAAAAGATTTTATCTTTGCAGTACCTAGCAAATTATTTAATAAATTTTGGGTCTAAATATTGGAATATTTTACATGAAGGATATTCAGACATGCGGCAAGCTTTTTAATCAGTTTTGGCGCGCAAATTTGGCTGTCAATAGGTCAAAGTTAAAAGAGTTTACTTTTGCAGACTCTACCAAACTCCTCCGACAATGTTGGATCTAAACACTTCAAATTTTAGATGTAGGTTATCTTAATATGAGTCAAACTGTTTAATATATATATATATATATATATATATATATATATATATATATATATATATATACACACACATTAGGTTATGAACAGTACATAGGGCCCGAGTACAGCCGGGCTGAACTGCTAGAGTGTATATATATATATATATATATATATATATATATATATATCAGGGACATAAGCTACAGGGGTACTATGTGGGGAGTTTGGCAGCAAGATATCGGTTCACGTTACATCTGAACTTCTGCATGTCAGTACAGTTAGGGAAGCAGGAACCTGGGAGGGAATTCCAAAGTCTAGCGGTTCTGGGTAAGAAACTACTGGAGTAGAAGGATCTCTTACCTCTAGTGGTCTCAACTGTGAAGGGGTGGACTTTTGATGCTTGTCGGGTTTGTCGGGGTATTTACGTCCAGGGGGTGCAAATGCTTGTAGTTTGTCAGGGCATTCACCATTAAAGTACTTGCAGAACAGACAGAGTGATGCAACATTTCGTCGATGTGACAGAGGCTTAAGCTTAGATGACAGTTCAGGACCAATTAGGTTGGCGACTCTATTTTTACCTTGTCTAGGAGTGAAGGACTAGTGGTAGAGCGTGGTGTCATCAGCAAATATACCCATCTCACATACAATTTTGTCAGGGAGGTTATTTATGAATATTAGGAATAATAGAGGTCCCAGGATAGACCCCTGAGGCACTCCTGCATTTATATCCTATTGTTTAGATGTGCGACCGTCGAGGACAACCTAGATTTTTTTCTTATCTAAGAATGATTTGATTATGTTAAGTATTCTACCAGTGATACCGTATGATCTGATTTTCTTGAGAAGACCTTCATGCCATACCCTGTCAAAAGCCTTAGATATAACTATAGCTACCGCTCTACCCTGCTTGACCCTGCTTTGTCAAGTGAATGGCATATATGATCAGAGGTTACAGTTAGGATATCTGCTGTGGAACGGACTTGCCTAAATCCATATTGTTGGTCGGTCAGACTTTTAGCATCTGTAAGGTGATGGACTAGAGCTTGGTTTATTATGACTCAAATATTTTGGCGAAAAGTGGGAGGAGGCTAATGGGGCGGTAATTTACTGTTTCTTTCGCCAGAATTCTTGAAAACTGGTACCAGAGAAGCAGTTTTGCAGCAGGCAGGAAAACACGATTTATTAAGGCATTTGTTGTAAAGGTTAGAGAGAACCGGAGCTACTTCGGCGGAACACTTTTTTAATAGCACAGCCGAGATGAGATCAGGTCCACATGCTTTTGAAGTGTCAAGATTTTTTTTCTGATAGCATGCACCTGTGTAGGAGTAACATATATATATATATATATATATTAAAATATATATTTAGTAAAAATGTTAATTAATTTTCTGTAAAAGTGTGAGGAAGCTGCATGACGGCCAAAAAACGGTCGTGTAGCCGTATATATATATATATATATATATATATATATATATATATGTATATATATGCACATTTGTACATATGTGTGTGTTCGTCTACGTGCGTACATGTATATACATAACATGTTATATATATATATATATATATATATACATATATATATATATACACGTTTGTACATATGTGTATGTGTTCGTCTACGTGCGTACATAAAAAATAAAATGTAATATAAAGCCAAGTTTTATATTATTAAATTGTTTTTGATCTTTGTGAAAAGATATCTTTTATAAAATAAGCATGTTTAAAAAAAAAAAATAATAATTCAATTTGCGTGTCTGAGTAAAATTTAGAAACCAGACAATGTATATTTAAAAATCTTATATTCGGTTTAAGCCCATTCGGAATATCGAAAAGTAAATGTAATATCAATTCCATTTGAGTCACCAGAAAGATAAAATTTAGTGCAGGAGATACTTTTTTTTCGTTCAAACTGTTATTTTAAAACATTTTCTCAGTTATGTTTTATTTCTTATTTTGCTTGTTTTGACATGAAACAAACTGTCTAAAGAGAGATAGAGAGGGGAAGAGTGAGCGGGAGAGAGAAAGAGAGAGAAATGACAAAGGCTACGGCAAAAGTAAGAATAAATATAACATAAATGATGGCACTGTGACTGATAGCAATTACATCAGCTAATCTTGTTAATCTTTACAACATTCGAACTAGGTGCAGATCAAAGTGACGCGAAATTTGAGAAATACAATTATTCCTACGAAAGAGGATGCGTAGGAAGACATGAAGATCAGCATGAGGTCGAATAGGTCACGGTTGATAAAGAAGCAAACGTTTTACTGACTACGTGCATAGGAGTCACGCGAATCACATCGCCAATAATGTTGCAAAATTTTGTTAAGTGCTGAGAATAAAATGTCTCGTATAACTTCTGTCTGGCGTGCCCCTCTATTTAACTTTAATGCTGTTATTTTAATAATTATTTCAAACAATACCCGATTTTCTTTCGTGTGCGAAAAAAATACATTAATACTATGAAGTTTTTGAATCTTCGCCTCTGTACACGAAAAAAGTTGTAATTTTCTAGCGCAACTGATGACGCAGCATACCCATGTATAAAAACCTTTAATAAAAACACTACCATAGATAATGACTACTGGTGGTTTAGATAGAGTTGTTTGTGTGTGTGTATGTTTGTGTGTGTGTGAAAGGTAGGTAACATGATGTTACAGGTTAAATACAGATAACGAGGTCAGAGACGAGGATACGATTTGAAGAAAATGTTTCTCAAAAACGCTTATCAACTTGAGAAATCAAATTTGAAGAAATTGCTTCTCAAAACGCTTATCGACTTTTCTATTCTGATCATTTTCCCCGGGCAATGCCGGTTTAGTCAGCTAGTAATGATAAAACACAAAACATTGGCACAACTACACATGACTTAGGCAATGCCACAGCAGAAGGAAAATTCGATAATATATAACCACTGAAATATTTTAACGTGCGTAGTCATATTTTCATGTGTCTATATAGAAATAACACCTTGTATCTGGGTATGCATGTCATGTCCATATCTTTGATTTTCATTTTCCTATTTACTCGAGCGATAGAAAAAAATATACGAAGCTTTTAGCGAATCAGAACGAAGCTGTTACACCGATTTCCAAAATGAGGCCGACAATTTCACGCTATTTTAAACGCCATGACGGTTATCAGCTTGAGACTGCAATCAGTATTAAAAGCTTTAAGAACGCCACTTTTTTTTTAACGGCAGTAAAGGAAATATAACGACGCCAAAAAGATGATTGCAACTAATATCTCAAGAATAATCAAATTGTGGCAATACTGTACGGCATCAAAGCTGGTATCGGAAAGTTACAAAACCTCTACATGTAGTTCTGTACAGGGTAGCGGGTTCTCAACTTGAGACTTCCAAATCCAGAGTATTTAGATAATACGTCCACATAAGAAATCACATAGAATTTTTCAGTAAATTTATTATATGTAAAACTGGTTATATTTTAACTTCATACAAAAGGTGTCAGTTTAAATACATAGTTCTGTTTCAATGACACTGTGTAGTTTTCGCGGCTAAACATCCCCAATAATGTATATATTGAGGACATTTCTAAGACTGCTGCAAAGAAAGTACACTACCCTGATCGTACGAAGAAAAACCTGCTCATAGTAGAGTGTATCCTGCTAATCTATAAAGCCAACATTCACCCATGTATGGAGTATTGTTGCAACATCTGGGTTGGTGCGTCAATCAAGGGGTTCTCTCTCGTAAACTGGCCCAAAAATCCGTTCCAAATGTAATAGGTCATGCACTATCAATCAAATTCTAACATCATTCACATCGCCGCAATGTTTCATCCCTGTGTTTGCTTTAAATTTCTGTAATGTTATATTGTCCAACGAACTCGAAGCATTTGTGTATCCTAGACGTAAATCCTCTTCTGCTACTAACCCAACATGTAGTCAAGATCCGCCACTTAATATTAAATACCCTAGATTGCGGAATCTCATCCACACAAATAATCTCTTACCGCGAATTACTTGGCTTAGAATTTTTTTTTTTTTGGTCCCTGCTTCCAACATGCAGTGTCCTGTCGACATAGCCTTAATTCGTAGCACCATACACCCGAGCGGCATGATGCCTTTATTTCTTCACTTACAGACTGTTTCGATAATCTTTGATTTCAAATACATGAGGGAACATTCTCGTGATTATTCTGTATTGTGTGTTTAGCGATGTAAATGATAGATAATATTAAAAGACAGATCGGAAGAACCTACACAGTGAAACGGACAATGAAAAAAGCCCCACCCCCATCAAACCAGATAATTACACAACTTAATAAGTTTAAGTTTTTTTTTAATTAATAAGTGAGTTTTGGTATGCAATATTTATTTCAAATCACTTAATTTCATATACATATATTTTATTTCATGTACGAAATAGATATTATTGTACCCATAGTACAAAATTCCGTGACGAGCGTTTTCAAGATACTACGCTAAAATTGCACTTGAAGAAATAAATATATAGAGAACTCGTGAGAGAAATTGTTGCTTACTAATTGGAAATTTAAATAGAGGACAAAATTTACAATTGTGTTAACTTTGAATACGAGTTGCTTATTTATGTTTAATTCTTACATTGAATACGTTAGCTGTTGGTAAAAGTAATCATAAATATATAACATCAGATGTATTTGAACATTGATTCTTGACTCTCAAAACCCGAAACAAATAATGCAAATAGATATCTAATAAGAAAATATGCAAATATAAGGTCGATCTTCCTCTCACAGTTATTGTAGAGTGAGGATTGCATGGTTCCAAATATAGAAATACCATAGGAAATAATAATGGAAGAAAACCTGCAGACAGTGTCCAACGGGTCAAAACAAACGAGGGGTGCAATGGTAAAAAAAATTGTTCAGATTAACATAATCTTTTTTTATTTCCTTCCCTTTTTCTGTTATTTTCTCCATGTGGAATAATATGACAGAAAAAAATTATTCAAAATAACCCCAAAACAATTCAGTCCAGACATTTATGAAGTATAGGAGGGAATGAGGCAGTATTGAACGATACTTAGCCGAGAGGACGTGCTTCGATGTTTATAGTATGAGACAGTTCCGCATCGCCGACAATGTCCATCGAAGTTCGTTTATCCACTTGTCTTTCCTTATTTTTCCTTCTCGCTTATTTCTCAACTACCGGCCTTGGGATCTCTCATTTCCACATATCTTAGCCAAAGTAGTTTTTTGGCATTCATTTCCCCGATATCTTTCTAATGAGAATCCTTTTGAGAAATACATTGAGAAATTACGAGATTGAACGCACAAATCTTGATAAAATCCTTTAGTGGAAGTGATTTTATTGACCAAACAGGATTTGAATTGGCATCAAAGGTGTTGAATAGTGGGTTGTAAATATTGGGGACGATATTTACAACGCATAATTACATATTTACATAACGGCGTATACGGCGACGACAATTTCTTGTTGAGTTCATTTTATTTTTAGGAGAGATACAAATGTGAGATGTGAAATAGACAGTTATTTTAAAGACAGAGGGAGATACTATATTGATGATGGGGAGAGACAGTTAACACTTTCAGAATGAAGTTTACACATACTTTTTTTACATAACAAAGACAAAACACATTACCTTGCGGTTGAAATGATTACGAAGCCAAAGACTTACAAAAACATGATGATATTTATTCCTGCTGAATAGGGATGGTCAGTTATTCGATGCCTTTTATATATATATATATATATATATATATATATATATATATATATATATATATATATATATTGCTTTGTCTACATTTCTGCCTCGCTACCGAAGGGTCCTGGCTAAAGCACCTTTCCTGACTTAAACTGTCAACCCAGAACTGTTCCGAACTCGACTCTGATTTGACTGATTTCTCACTCCCACTTCTGAATATATCGAAACTATCTTTCTTTGTGACGTCAGAACGTGCTCAAACATGAGAATGTCTCATCATGTGGATTCTACATATTTCCAGGACGTTTTTTCAAGACAAAGTGCATTCCATAATTGATTGTTTATTATACTTTTCTGACCTAACTAGTTGTATAATTATATCTTACATAATGGACAATTCTACACATTCCTAGAATTGCATCTAAATTGCAATATGTATTTAACTTTTGATTACTGGGTTCTATTCTAGCATTTTCTCTTTGATAATTATTATTTTTAATCCTATTTACTTTTTTTCTCTAATTACCGGGATCTGCTTCCTTTCATATATAACATACAAGATAGTCAGTTCCTGTTTTTAACAATTACGCCGCCATTGCTTGCCGGTTTAGTGAGTATTAAAGCGGGCACAAATCATTGTTACCTTATACATATATTTAAAACATTAGATAGTTATATCTAATACACATATATTTAAAACATTAGATAGTTATATCTAATACACATATAATTAAAACATTACATAGTTATATCTAATAAAAATATATTTAAAACATTAGATAGTTATATCCAATACACATATTTAAAACATTAGATAGTTATATCTAATACACATATATTTAAAACATTAGATAGTTATATCTAATACACATATATTTAAAACATTAGATAGTTATATCTAATACACATATATTGAAAACATTAGATAGTTGTATCTAATACACATATATTTAAAACATTAGATAGTTATATCTAATACACGTATATTTAAATCATTAGATAGTTATATCTAAAACATCAGAACTCTAAAGAAAAACATTTTTCTTATTTTAAATTTTACTTTAATCGAATAATATACCGTCCTGTAGGATATAGAAACTTTTCAAACCTAGTAATTCTATTTTTATTTAATACATCGCGTTCTATTCTTCCGATTATTGTCTGTACATGTATAAAGTTAACTTATTTTACCGAAATACCACAAGTTTTACTTCCTATTTTCGTTTTAACGAGGAGGCGTTTAAGTAATTGTGTTATAATTTTATCATAGACAATTTACGATATAAAAAAGATATGTCTGTACTAAAATGTATAAAGCAAACATGTTTATTTTTGGTAATTTTTTTAAGGAAAAGAATGAGAATTATTTGACGGACGAGTAATAATGTAAATTGTAGGAGGAAAACTTCAAATTATGTTTTGTCAAATTTATCAAGTCAATCGAGAGACAATCAATAATGAAAAACTAGAAACTGCCGTCTCGCTTAGAGGGAAGGGGCGTAACTTCGTCCTCTAATTAAACAAATGAACGCTGTCTTTTATTGAACGAAACGAGAAGTATGTGAGAGAAGACGTTAGTATATTTTATTTTATTTCTTGTGTCATTTTCTGATAAATTCTTGGAGAAGGTAATTAAAATCAGTATTTTCTTATTTGGTTGTACAAAATATTAAGAAGACGAAAGAAGGAAATAAAGATGGAGAATGAAATATGTAGAAAAAAGTAAACAAAATACACTAATATATTAATGGGAAAGTTTTTAAAAAAAGCTTAACTGTTCATTATATCATGATAAAATTAAGGCAAACTACGAATAAAATAGAAAAATCATTGAAAATCTATCCAATACACACACATACACAAACATGACAGAAATAAACTAAGCTAATCAAGAACCTTGATTCCAGTAAAACAACTGGCCCTGATGGCATTCCAGTTATAGTGCTGAAAAAGCTCTAACCAGAACTTGCCCCCATACTTACAAAACTGTAACAACACATTGGAAAACCTCATCAGTATGCCCTGTATTTAAGAATTCAGGTGAAAAGCCATCTTCCTCTCTGTATAGACCAATAAGTCTCCTGTGTGTCATGAGTAAGTTGTTGGAATCCATAGTAAATAAAGAAGTATTCAACCACCTCAACAGAAACAACCTTCTTAGTGACGTGCAATAGTGTTTCCGCTCTGCAAGATCTACAGCAGATGTGCTAACGGTTATATAACATAGGATTAGTGACTCTTTTGACAAAGGTTTCCTTTCCAGGGCAATTGCTCTTGACATATCGAAGGCATTCGATAAGGTATGACATAAGGGCCTACTACACAAGATTTCCAGCTACAGTATTACTGGAAATGTTATCTCAATCATTAAATCATTTCTCTCTGATAGGTTCATAAGAGTAGTCGTTGATGGGCAGAAATCAGAGACCCACAGTATAATGCTGGATCTCTCAAAACACATACTTAAATCATTCGTTGACATCTATGCTGATGACACGACCATCTATGGAAACACATCAAAGGCCGTAAATGACAAAGTTTTCTCTAATTCTCTCTCCTCTGATCTTGAGCGCGTGGTACAATGGGGGAAGAGGTGGCTGGCCACTTTTAATGGATTCAAAACCAAGCTTCTATCTTTACATCATCAACGCTCTGATCCCCATCTGGCATCAATTGAAATTGATGGCTCTCGTCTTGGAGAGGCTCCATGTTTTGACAAGCTTCTGGGTTTTATCTTTAGTCCTGATCTGAAATGGATCACGTACATCAAATCTGTTGCCAGGGACGCTGGGAAAATGGTGGTATCCTTCTACCGCTCCAGAAGATATCTCACTACTGATGCAATTCTCTATCTGTATAAAAGCCAGGTGCCTCCAAGGATGGAGTACTGCTACCACATCTGGGCAGGAGCTGCTAAAAAACAGCCTATCCTGCCTTGACAGAGTACAAAATAGACTTCGTGGTCTAGTTGGAGATGCCCTTTTCTCTTCCCTGCAACCTCTCTCCCACAGAAGAGACGTTGCGAGCCTGTCTTTGTTTTATCGTTATTTTCATGGCAGGTGCTTGTTTGAGCTCCAATCCCTTGTCCCCCCTCGCCAATCTTTCAGGAGAAACACCCGTCTGGCTGAAACTACTGTCAATAATTTGCCCCACTCTTTATCTGTGCCTAAATCAAAACGTAGATTCCATGAGCAAAGCTTCTTTCTTCGAACTGCACGCCAGTGGAACTCTCTGCCACTTGCCTGTTTCCCACCTGACTACAACTTGGACGTCTTCAAGTCCAACATAAACAAACTCCTGAAAAACCGCCCCTAAAGTAAGACACTCTACCAAAACCCCCAATACTAATGATTACTACGATACTATCTCATTGATTACTGTACACGCAATAACCCTTATCCCTGAATGGCCTTGGGTCTTTATAAGTGGTGACCCCATGTAAAAAAATAAAAAAAATAAATAGACAATGAGATAAATATTTTTCCTAAGATTAATATATGCTTATTCATATTTACAGATGAAAATAATGCTAAGAAAACTTAGATACAATTTTGATATGACACTCTAACAGCATTAAAGCATGCCACATATCATAGGAGTATCAGACCTATCAGAATTTCTGCGAGAATAAATCGTGGATTAATGTAGACGTGGTCATAGACAATACCAGGACATTTTAAATACCCGTTTTTAATGCAAATAGTGCGATTGTAAAATTCACAAGAGAGAAAAAAGAGAGCACACAATCGCATTCAGGTCCCCCCGAGTCCTCCGCAAACATCTTACATCGTATGAAACCAATCTTAAAAGGTTCATCGATGCAAAGCCTCTGGGATTGTAACACTATCTGGTGTCTCAGAACATCTGTCAGGTATCTTCAGCAGCTGGACTGCTGCGTTGAACTGCGAGAAGAAATATTGGCCTTGTAAAATGGTGGATATATCTATGACTTTTTGGAACAATATCACTTTTTTTTGATGCGTTACGATTTGAATTATTTCCCAACAGTGGAGAATTATGTGTACTGAAGCTCCCTCAGCAAGAGTTTGGCTTAAAAAGATTGCAGCTGACGCTGAAACATGGGGGTTTCTCGGTTAGGGTATGAAGTGCAATTTGGAGTGATTGTGGCTTAGACCTGGTGAAGTGCGAGTAAGGACGTGGTTGAGTGCGAAGAAAAACATCACTTCTACTAATTATGTTTCAATATTACATGTAGGACTCCTACCAATATTCTTAATTGGTATAATGCACCAAGTTAACTCCCTACTGATAACAGACGGAGCTTCCTCTCACTCTGCTAGGACAACACATCATTTATTGAACAAAATAAGATTAACAAATTTCCATGGGGAAATCAGTCCCCAGATACGAGCCCAAATGAAAAGTTTGGGGGTATATTTAACTGGAACTTCGCCCCACCCCGCCAAAGAAAAATAGGAAACCATCTTCTAAGCCTGAACTTTTAGCATTATTGCGTCAGACATCACAATAAATTCCTCAAGATAATATCCGTTAACTGATCAATGCCATGCCTAGAAGGGTCCTTATATTACGGCAAAGGGAATGTCAACTAAGTATTTGTTATAAAATTTGTGACCATTCATTTTTAATTTTGTTTAATAAATTATTATTAAAATAAAATGGTTCTTGGAGTGTCTTTTCCCTTATGTCTGGGTATATGTGTGTACTGTGTTTAAAATAATTTCATGATTTTACAACCAAGTAACATAATGTCTTTTGACTTTTATCACTTTCAGACTTTAAATTTAATATTTCCTATGCTGAAGATACCCCCAAATAGCCCCACTAAAACATTATTGAACATCAGCATTCAACTATTTAAAAAATAAAAAAAAGCAAATTAAACTATACTGTGAACTAAATAGCCATAATCCGTAACAAGTATAAACTGAATTAGATATGTTTGTGTGAAGTCTATAGTTCGTTTTAGTTTTATAAGTTCTTTTCTGAGGATATCTGTAAAGTTTACTGATAGTACTTTGTCGAATATTTTATTTGAAGTTGTAGTACTGCTTCAGTGGTATACAGCGTTGTCCACTAAAAAAAAAACACAATGTCTCTAATCTATTTGTAATCAAGATTTCTTTTAAGATTAAGCGACTCAGTTAAGCATATATTTCCATAAACATATATGTACAGGGTGACCCACTGACACGTATCCCGATCTCTCTAATCTTATGACTAATTTACACCATACGGCAAAATGCAACTCTTTTTCCAACAAGATGACGTCACATGCCACACGTCTAACATATCACTGACACGAGTTCATGACATTTACGTAGAGAGAACAATAAACAAAGGGTTATGACCATTACGCTCCCCGGATTTGTCGTCATGTGATTTTTATATTTGGGGAACTTTTAAAAATAAGCTTGTGCAAATAATCCTCACAATCTAGACCAACCGAAGCAGAACATTACCAACGCTATCAGGATACTCACTAGAGAAAATCTACAGCCAGTATCTGCAAACGTTGTTAAACGTGCCTAGAAATGCACAGATGTAACGGCAGGACTTAATATTTAATAACACTACAAATAATTTAAACGACTGCCTGTCTGAGAGTACATCTTTCAAACTGCTTGGCTTAACGTTCACAGGAAACATGAGTTGGAGCAATTAAATTGAAAACATTGCCAGGGCCGCTGCGAAAAAGGTAGGCTCTCTCTACCGTGCTAGAAAACTACTGACACCTGAAAGTATCCTGTACCTCTATAAGGTCACTATTCGCCCATGTATGGAGTATTGTTGTCACATTTGGGCTGGTGCATCTGCTGCTAGTCTCTCGATCCTAGACAAGGTTCAAAAGTGAGTCGCCAATCCGATAGGCCCTGAACTGTCATCTAAGCTACAGCCTCTGTCCCATCGACGAAACGTTGCATCCCTCTGCCTGTTCTACAAGTATTTTAATGGTGAATGTTCTGACGAACTGCAGGCACTTGTGCCCCCCACGACGTGGACACCCTCGACAAAACCGGCAGGAAGCAAAATCCCACCCCCACGCAGTAGAGATCCCTAGATGTAAAAGATCTTTCTACTCCAGTAGTTTCTTCCTCAGAATTGCTAGACTCTGGAATTCCATTCCAGGTGCCTGCTTCCCTAACTGTACTGACATGCAGAAGTTCAAGTGTAATGTGAACCGACATTTTGCTGCCCAAATCCCAACATAGTGCCCCAGCAGTTGCTGCCCCTGAATGTAGCCCCGTACACCAAAGTGGAAATGTGCCTTGTTTGGGGTGAAAATGTAATTAAAAAAAAACAAAAAAAAAAAAACGATGTCACACGTCATTTTAAAAATAAAAGGATATTCTTCCTCTCTACTTCATTTTCTGGGCTACTCTTAAGTGGCCCAAGCAGTATTTTATATTTTCATATATTTTAATTGTTCTTAACCTATTGCATGATGAGGATAGTTTTGATTTTTTTCCAATCTTATATGATTGTACGTTTCTTTTTAGATAATTTGTAGTTCATTTCATGAAACTTATTTCCATATAGACAATTATCTAGTTAGTTTTATGTTAACATAACGTATTGTTAGGCATATGTATTACATTTTCTCCAGTCGTGTCCTAATTATTTTCTTTCTTGCTGTAAGATTATAACTAGGGCGATGACACCAGCATAGTATTTTCCATTGTTTTGATTCTCAGGTATATATCAATTGATATGTCATATGTTTTTTTTTTTTATGTAGAGTGATGTGCTCCTCGGCTGATTAATTTTGTCTAACGTTGTCGGATATATACTCGAGAGCCAAAAACAATGGAAATAATATCCTGTTGTCATAGCCTTAGTTATAACTATGCTTATCGATTTAATTTTGTGTTGTGATATTGATGCCTGAAGTTATTCAGTGAATGCAGTTTGTAGTAGATACTTATCTTTTAGGATGGCATTCGATACAGCAATACATTGATATTTAATATCGTTTTCTTGGCCTTCAGGACAAGATCAAAGTGTAGTATCTGTTCTTAAGATGCTGCACTTCTATTTCTTGTTCTCTTTCGTTGGAGGAAAAATCCTTCATGACTGAGACAATTTTTATTTTTGTACCTTTTCTCCGCGTTAAAAAACGACCCTGGTGTCTAACTCTGTCCCTTGGGGAGGCATAGTAAATAGGTACATTGATATTAAATTTCCATTTTTTGTAAATAAGGAATGTCATATTTGTTGAGTCTGTAGTTTGATAGATTTGAATTGGGGATATACAATTGTAAATATAACTAATTCTTTAATTTCAGGTTTAACATGCTATATTACTTGACTATCCTGCTTGGAGATATATTGTATTTTATGTTCTATCTTTGTAAAACTTATTTTGTATAAAAGTTAGGACTGACGATACTATACGGGTAGTATGCATTGGAACGGTAATGCTTTACAGTGTTAAATACATGAGAAGTAGAAGTATATTTGGTTTTGTTTAGTTTTTTTCTATTAATATTTTTTTTACTTTTGTCAATAATATATTGTATACAATTAGAAAAATATTTCGCGCATGGCATGAAAATAATTTTACCAAATATTTTTATAAACTTAATAGCATGGCCCCTTAACCGGTGTTGCCCAGTGTGAGCATACTCCCACCAGCGTAAAAATTAAAGGACAACTGTTGCTGTTGTTGTCAAACTCTCAACCTCTTCATGTTAAGAAAGGCTTTCGGAATGAACACCCCCAACAACCCTATGTTTAGAACGGCTTTAAGAATAGTCACCTCATTTTGTAACTTGGTATGGAGTAATCAAAAATGTTGCCCGAAATGTAACATTGATAATCGCTGTCAGGCTTCCCACGCGTAAATACTATGAACGGGCAACAAAATTTGGTGGTTGATCTGACGATCAGCTCGGGGGTATTTATCTGACGGGCGGGCTATGGTTTAGGGTATGATATTTTTGTTGGAAAGACTGGAGTTTAGGTGGCAAAATACTCACGAATCACTTTAAACGAACTAAATTAGTCTCGTCACCTGTACGTTAGCATGTAAACATGTAAACAGTATTTCAGAAAGTGAGAGTTTTAAATAACCAGAAAAATATGAATATGACGCTTTGTTTAAATAATAAACAATTATTATTTATTTTAAACAATATATACAGAAGTTTGTTTATATTATAAACAGTATAAATATAACACTTTATAAATTAAAACCTTTAAAAATTTTAATGTTAAAAACAGAAAATTTTTCTTATGGTTTTGAAAGGAATATTGTTCGAAGACGAATTGTCAATATATATATATATATATATATATATATATATATATATATATATACTTATAAGAACGGAAATTAGGGGAAATTATGCAATATTTAATATTTGTTATAAATGTTTGAAGTACGCACAAACATTTTAAAATATAAGAAAATACAAATAGGGAAAATTAGGCACAAACAATTTATTTTGCTTTCCGACCTATCTGTGTTAAAAATAAAAATAAAACATACAATAATAGTAATTACCCGTGCAAACAATGAGAAAAAAGAAATAAAAATAAAATATGAAGCAACCCCCGAAAAATGTAAATAGCAACCAGGGTGACGCAAAACAATAGCCACAGTAGGCAAGCTCGAACGTGTAACGCTATGAGAGAAAAGGGGGAGAAAAACGAAACGCTATGTTGACTAGTATACGGCGAAATTAAGACGTTAGGGGCCTTCGGAATAATGCCTTTAAAACGTATGTTTCGTGAGCGTGAATGACTTTGCAAAATTGTCAACGCATAAACTGACTCCTCTTTGCAAAGAGTCCCAGTTGACGGTGAAATCAAACTATACCGATTTTGGCAGAGTTGCCGTTTAATTGTAAAAATATCTTCGAGCCATGTGATTACTAAAATCGATTTGTACTCTATCTTTCATTATTTTTTATCGATGACAATATCTACTGTAAAACGTGGTTAATTTTAATGAAATTATAATCACATAGTTACATTTCAAATAATCAAGAAAATATAAACACAAAGGTTTATCAATATGCTATAAACGGAAGAGGAAATCAAACGTTATAGACAGTTTAAAGGCTTTTAAAACACATAAAATACTTGTCTTCTCTCTAATAATCGCGGAACTGGTTGTTTTAATTGTTTATATAGCGTATAAAGAAAGAATTCTACAAAATCATATAAAAAGGAAGATTTATCTAACTTTTAGAAAAAGAAGAAAAAATAATGTCTATCAGCCTGTGACGATGTGTCGGAAAACAGTACGTTCGGTGTATGTTTGCACAAAAGATATAGCACGATATAATAGCAATAATCAATAGACCAAAAGGAAATAACATACATTTGGACATGATTAAAAATTCCGAAAATTGGAAGAGAAGTTGCAAATGCCTTATATATATTTTTTCATTACGCCATTTAAAATTTTGAATAACTAAAAATAGTCGACTGAAAAAACAGGAATGCTTCGACTTTTGTCAGAAACGTTTCGCATTGTATAAGAAAAGTTAACATTTACGTTATATTTAATGTAAAAATAAACACACTTCTGGATTATGAACATGTTAAGATGGGTTGATGTTTGTATTTGGGTTATTTTATCTAAAACTATAGCTTTGTGTATAGATGTTTGTAAATCACTGGAGCCTTCGTTTTTATAAGAATATTTACATTCTTGAATGTACCGATAGTCAATTCTCAGCCAATGAGATTTGGCAGAATGTAAGAGGGGAGAAATCATTTTTTTTTAAACGAGGAATAAAAAATTATTGCTATGTGTATAAGTATATGATCAGGTAATAAAGGTGCAACCTCATAGCTGTTCAAAATGCATTATACCTTCCGGTGTTGATTGGGAGCGGTAGGAGTACTTTCTATTTAGAAGGGAAAATACCAACTACTTCTAATCTAGATGGTTCCCACTGTGATGATGTTTCTACAATAATGTAATGTGGGATTTTACATTTACGAATAAATGTGTGTTAAATGGTATTCAAAAGTTACATAACATTTTGGCTAATAGTCTGGAAATATAACACTTACTGGAGCAAACCTAGTGTATTTTTGTCCAGAGGGGAGTTTCTGCAATTAAAAAATTAAGGTACAACTGTAGCGTTGTTGTTCTCTCTAACTGACCGTCATTCGCTCGGTCCACAATAAACGGCACTAGACACAATAGTTCCAAATATTTACTATCAATAAAAATAGTTGTTTTTCACCGTTTTTCGTTTATACGTGTGTATGTCTCTCACGCTTCACCTATATTGCGCGCCAGACTACCATTATGTAACCACATCATTGTATGTAATATATAGAAGCGATATAATTTGTCGTTTTCTACTCTTTATTCGTATATACGTGACACCATTTTTCATCTGTATTGCGCCTCAGACTACTACCGTGCAATAGCATATTGTATTTAATGTCTTAAAACAAAAAAAAATATCTTAACATTTTAAAGCAGAAATTTGTATACAAATTTCTTTGGAGGCAATATTTTTAAATCCCGGTAAAAAATTTGAAATAGCTAGAAATAAATATGGAATATATTTCATATGGATTTCATGAAAACTTTTCGGTATATAACGAGAGATATGAAGTGGAGAAAAAACTAAAAAAAAAAAAAAAGGCAAATTTAAACCACACAACGTTTTAGTCTTTCTTGCGAATAATATTATGATGCAATTTCTAATTTTGAAGAGTGTTCATACTACGTGGTAAATTCTTTTGTAGTCTAAAGCCTGTGAGATATTTTGGAAAATAATTTAAAGCACTGTTTTAAGAATTGTTTAAATTGTATTTATGTTTGTCGTTTACATTTCATATACATACATATACACATAACTCTATGCATACATGTGTGTGTGACTGTGTGGAAGGTGTGTTCTTACTTTCTTCAATCGGCTGATACTGCATAAGAAGCGTCTTAATTTTAAAATATATCTTGATAAAAATGGCGTCTGTCCTGCCTTCATGTTGCTTTGTAAGGATCGAAAGATTAGAGATTTAAGTTTTGGTTTTCATATTTTTTTATTCAGTCGTTGTTTAAATTATTATTATTATTATTATTATTATTATTATTATTATTATTATTATCATTATTATTATTATTATTATTATTATTATTATTATTGAAATAGTAATCTTGTCTCAGGCAGAAAGTAAACCTTTTTCGTAAGACAATGATTTTATCACTGGTCTCAGGGGACATGGCCGATGACCGTAACTGATAATTTTCAATATATCAGCTGATCGCTTCTATTTTATTCGAAATGAAGAAGACACAAAATACTACTCGAGGCATTTTGAAGATATATATATATATATATATATATATATATATATATAGAGAGAGAGAGAGAGAGAGAGAGACACACACATATATATTATATATATTAAACACATCAATATATGATAAAATGAATAAGTAAATGCTTATATATATATATTCATATATATATATATATATAGAGAGAGAGAGAGACAGAGAGAGAGATGAGTATGTGTATGTATCTATATATATATATATATATATGCATATGTATCTTGTATATATATATATCGCATAACTGCATCCTTTGAATCAGATGTAACTCAGCCTTCGCTCGGCTTTCCTCGAAATATGATGTGAACCGATCGGTTTTAACCACAACTACCGATAGATAGAAGAATGTAAAATGAACCTGACAAGGTGATGTCATAGCCAGATCTACATATAGGAAAGTGTGTCTACCGACAGAAGCTACCTACAGACTTTCGGCTTAATAGATATCATTTCAGTTTGCTGTGTTCAACATGTTTTTTCTTGTTCTGTACCAATATGTCCGGGAAATTTCTCAAAAGGCTTTTCCGAAAGTGAAGGAACGAGTCTCTATTTGGTTACCTACTATTAGAAGGGATAATTTTATTCCAGCAAAATATACCAAAGTAAGTAAACTCATATAGTATCGACAGTCTGACAGTTTGACAAATCTTACCTACATTGCCCGCAGACATTTTTCAGTTAACAGGCGTTCTTCTCTTGGTGACTACGATTTTAGCTGCTGTCTGAGGTAACATGACGATCAGACCATCACAACGCTGCACGTTAAGTTTCAACTCGACGCGCGTGCGCGCGAGTGCTACTTTCGAGCAGCAGACGAAAAATTGGGATATATATTGGGAGAGGAAAAAAAATCAATAAAAATACCACCATGTGTGTAAGTCAGTTAGAATGAAAAATGCAAAACGTGATGTTGCCCGTCTTGAACCAACAACTACAGACACCAGACGCCGGAAGTGCCTTTTGTCAACACCGGAAACTACTAGAAAAAATAATACATTGTCCAACATGCGGCCAGAAATGCAACCCAAAAAAAGAGGCTGGAGACGTGCAAATGTAAAGTGCCGACGGTGGACAGCAATCCGGATTGGGACCTTCGCTAAATCTCAGCAAAAATAAATAAAAACCTTGTCTCACCCACTTTTGTTTTAACTTTTTTACCAAAATTAATTTTATAAAATACGTGAAAAAAAAAAGAATAACCATAATTCTAAAAAAGCAACTTGGACTAACAGAAAATTATATTTGAAAACAAAAGAAAGAATTTTTCTAATTTACCTACTCAAAGAAAGTTAAATAATCACAAACAAACGGGGTGTTTCAAGAAAAAAAAAAACGTGTTCCTTTGAAACTTTTTTTGGAATCATGTGATTTAAAATTAGTTATTTGACAAAAAAAAGGACACTTACTTTTTCTTCACACAATTACTAAAAATTAAAAATTACGGTATGTTTTTTATTTTTATTTTTTTTTGATGTTTCTAAATTTAACATTTTGCAATTGCCTTTTACATAGTGTTGTTATGATTGCATCGGCGACGCTCAGCATAATGTTGCTGCTGACGTCAATCTCCGGGGAAAGCCGAGCAGACCCCGAGTTACATCTGGTTAAACGGTTAGAAAAATATCGAAAAGTTAGGAATAATTGAATTTAAACAAAAGTCGTTCATAGGGATGAATCAAAAAGAGCAAATTATGTTTTTGTATATATATATACAAATAATAATGTAATAAGAAATATATATTTATATGCATATAATTTTTTGTATCGTGCATTTATATATATATATATATATATATATATATATGTGTGTGTGTGTGTGTGTGTGTGAGTGCGTGTGTTTATACATGTTGTGAAGGTGATTGTATATATAGGTTGAATATATATATATATATATACGTATATATATATATATATATATATATATATATTTGTATACATATACGTATATATATGCATATATGTAAGTATATATGTATACATATACGTATATATATGCATATATGTACGTATATATATATATTTGTATACATATACGTATATATATATATATATATATATTTGTATACATATACGTATATATATGCATATATGTAAGTGTTAGTATGAATAATAGGTTATTTGTGAATTTATGTGTCTGTATAAGTATATACTTAATTTTGTACGTCTGAGATACACACTTTATAAACCCATTTAGCTCAACATCCTCATTGATTAAATCTGCACCTAACAGCTAGATAAACCTAAAATACCAATTAATCACTTACACTAAGCAAAATATAACATACTTATAAAATACATACCCAAACTGAAGGTTTTTCTCCGAACACGTATAATTTCGCACTTTACATATTGATTTTTATAGAAAACTGTTCTTATTTCCTTAACATGTATCAAAATATATCTAACTTGTATAATCTAAAGTATATAATCCCAAACATATACAATCTTTTTTTTTTTAAAATGGGGGTGTTATAAAAATAATTTAAGTTCCTAAAAATCAAACACTATAGACATTTAGCAAATACTTTCAAATAGTAGAGATTACAGATGATACGTATTTAAAGGTTCCTTGGAAAACATTTGAAAATTATTTTGATAAGAATACACTCACGTTATTGTATATTTTAAACCATAAATACACCCACAATCACAAGTAAACTATATCAATTATGAAAAATAATAAAATAATATATGAGAAGGATATATGCATAGATAGGTAAATAGATTTGTAACACAAGATATACATGTAAATATATTTGTTTATGTATATGTGTATGTATATTTATATACATGTACATTTGTTTATATCTAGGTATACTAACAGGTTTAATAACTATTATTTAGTATGCGTTAATATATTAAAGGTGTAGATGCAAATTTACAATTGAGTTGATACAACCAGGAAGCACATAAAAAATCCATAACTTAACAAAGACGATAGAATAATTGCATGCGGTATATATATATATATATATATATATATATATATATATATATATATATATATATATATATATATATATATATATGGTTTACATCAGTGACCAGTGCCCGTATTAAGCTGGTCTGCAGTTTAACTTGTTGCTGACTATCTTGCTCTTGCTTGTTGCTGGATCTCAACATTTTGAACGGAGAGAGACAGACGTAGCTGTCGTACAAAGCTAAGACTCTGTTACATCATCTGTGTATAGATACTCCCTCAAGCATTAATCTATAAAAATGGTCTTGTGGCGATGGAAAAGTTGTGACGCATGGAGGCTTGAGATGCTGGAAGTATTTAATAATTGATCTCAATGACTGTCTTCAGTATCATGCCTACTTGAGCGTGTGAATTCACCAGTAAGACTTAAAAAAAGTCATTTGTTGGCTCATAGACATTAAGTGTCTGAGAAAGTGGCACTCGTCTGACAAGACGTTGCAATCATCATACATATATATACATATATAATCATATATATATATATGTATATTTATATTTGTGGGTGTATGTATCTCGTGTGATTTGGCATGCATATATATATATATATATATATATATATATGGTTGTATGTCTGTAAGCTTACCTTTGTATATGTACATTTATATATATATATATATATATATATATATATATACTGTATATGTATTTATATTGTGTCAGTATTTCTCTGTATGTATGTATATATATATATATATATATATTTATATACCTATAAGTAATATGCTTTATACACTCATATAATTAAGTAATTTATTAGGTATCCCATACATTTTAATCTACCATTAACAACTATATAAGCCCCAAATAGCAATTTTCCATAATAACACCAAGCCAACGAATATTACTAGAACACATACAATAAAATAAATTCCCAAGCTGTGATCTTTATTTTTCTAATACACTCTCTGCAATACTACATTCGCACTTAATATATCGATTTAAATTGTAAACTATACTTGTTCCGTAACGTATATTGGAAAATATCCAAGTAATAATATAGTTCAAAGTACATACATTCAAAGATATACAAAATATTAAGAAGAAATGACGTTTATATAAGTATAAATTAATTCCTAAAAATACACTAACAAGTTTAGAAAAGATTATAAAACTGTGCAGATTAAAGGTGACTTTAGGCGAATTTTAAGAATCTTTAGAAAATCCGTTGAAAAATGTTTGGATTAAAATACAGCTTTTATATCTACAAAATTTAAATACAATTTGTTAGTTTAATAAAAAGAAATGAAAGCAATGAAATATGAAAATAATAATATAATTGAATAACAATAAAAAAAAACTAATATAAAAAATAAAATATAAATGCATTAGTACTTATGTAGATTAATAAAAATGTAAAACACAATCTATGCACGGGCATATGCTTGTGTGCACGTTTTTGCATGTATTTTTGTATATGTATGTATACATATGTATTTGCGCGCGTGTTTATGTTTGTGTCTATATATGTATATGTATGTGTATATACGAACACAGAATACGAGCTAAAATAACAGTTACTTGATAAGCTTAAATATTTTGGTTTATTAAGATATAAATTAAATAAATAAATAAATACTCTATTTGATGTCACTGAAAATATCAGCGTTAATTTCGAAACAAAAGATAAAATTTAAAAAATTAAAAAAAAAAACAAAAAAATTGAACGACATACGACGTGTTTCATAGACAAGAAACTTGAGTCCTTGTACTGGAAAAATATCCAGTAAATATAACGTTGTTTAGTAAATCGTTATGTTTTTGCATTTTTTTTTTTGCATTCCCATACACCAAACATGTATATAAATATCAGTAAAACATACGCTGCATCATAAGCTTCATTTCGGTACCTTACTTGCCTGGGTGGGTTGCCTGTAGGCTGAGATAAACCGCGTCACACACACAGACATCAAATCGAACTTACTAAGGAAGATAATAACTTCCAGTGAATACCGGAAAAATATCCATTAAATAAAACGTTGTTTATGAAATCGATATTTATTTTGCATTTTTTTTTATTTTACATTTCTACACACCAAATATGGATATAAATATCACTAAAACATCCGCTGGGTCATAAGTTTCATTTCAGTACCTTATTTGCCTGGGTGAGTTGCCTGTAGGCTTAGATAAACCGCGCCACACACACAGACGGACAGACACTAGGAAGATTTATAATAAGATAGACAATATGATCCAATTCAGTTAAAGTCTTTCATCTATAATCAAGACACGTTTAAATGGCTTGAATTATAAAATTTTTAATATCGTCTTCCTGAATCCTTCATTTTTTACATGTCAACTGTTTTCACATCTTCATTCTCCCTTTCTCTCACTTAGTAAATTCATGACCCCTCGATATCTTTATATTACCCTGCCCCTCTTATTACTTTCTCTAATCCTTCCCCCAAATATCACTTACCTACCCCCACTTCCTTAACTGAAATTTAAATTTTGTAATTAATTTTAAATTCATAAGAACATTAGTCTTGCTTCACGCCGGTCATGGCGTTCCACCCTTCTAATATATACATATAATTTTGGTCGTTGAGCACTGTGAAATTGAATAGATTAATAATAGTAAAATTATATAATAACACACACCAACTGCATTTAGAGCATTCAGTACATTTGTAATCAGCATCAACCACATCCCGATTGGCCGACTAGATAATTGCACGCACCTATTACATCTAGGGACTTAAGCACTATCGTATGTAGCATATGACATTTATTGAGTGACCTGCTGCAGTAATAATAAGTATTGCTCTACTATTTGTTTCATATTATTGATGGCGGCTATTAATAACAACCCAATATAAAAAAGTATGCTTAACCAGATTCGAATATCAATTTGATATAAAGAACTCGTTATGAGTCAACGAGCTATAACTTTTTCTGTAAAAAAACATTATCTCTTTATCGATAATCCGGGAACTCATTTGCTTTTAAACAAAAAGTTGATGCATCACTTTCAAGCAAAAAAGAATGATTAAGCAAACCATTTTATAGCTGAGCAGAGAACAAAATAAATGTCACGAGTAAGGCTTGGACAACAGCATATTCTTTTCATTGTTTTCACTCTCGGGTGTGTATCCGTTGATATTTTATGTTTTTATATAGAGTGATGTGGTTCTAAGTTCATTTACTGTGTCTTACTGTGTCGGATATATACTCGACAGTCAAAACAATGATAAGAATATTCTGTTGTCATAACATATTTCTCATTTGTATCTCTATTTCTTCTACTTTCCCTGCTCTCTCTCATTCTATCTCTTAACTCTTATATGTAATTTATCTAAAGTAGTGGCTTAATTTTTATTTAAAAATAAAACCAATAGAAGATTTTACGTGATATATTGTTGCATGACCTCTCCTGTTACGGTTAAGATTTTCTTTGTTTTTTTTTTGTTTTTTTTCAAAGGGTAGAATTCTGTACAAGTACCTTACTTCTTATTTAAAATGAAATTCCTAAATGATTTAACGAGGGGCGTGCAATAAGTAATGCCCCTGGCCCACTTACAATAGAAGTAGAGAAACGAAACTTGGCACAGTTATTAGTCTTTCTCTACATAGGAACCACCCAGATAATAAATTTCTCCCATTGTTTGATGCAGTTCTGGAGACCGTTTTTGTAGAAAACCCGAGGTTGGTCCTCTAACCACGACGTGACTTCAGAAATCAAGACTGCATCATCTGGGAAACGCTATCCTTCAAAAACAACTTCATGGCTGGGAAGAGGTGAAATTAAGAGGGTGCAAGGTCAGGAGAGTAGGGAGGATGGGGAGGATTTAATAACCACAAGCCTGTGCTTCTAATCTGGCGACATGCGAGTTGTGGACCGGAGCGTTGTCTTGCAGAAGGGGTTAACCTTTGCTGATCTTGACCCGCTCTTGATTTTGATAGCTTCCCTTAATTTCCTCAAAAGTGAAGCATAATATGCTCTTGTAATTGTGGTACCCTTTGCCAGGAAAGCTGTCATCACTACTCCGTCCTGGTCCGAGAAGACTGTGAGCATGACCTTGCCAGCGGAGGGCTGCTCCCTTGCCTTCGTTGGAAGTGGTAAGTCATAGTGCTTTAACTGCATTGACTGGACTTTGGTCTCTTAATCATAGTGATGGACCCAGGTTTCATCCTGTGTAATCAGTCTTATGAAAAACATTGACTCATCTTCTTGGTACATCTCCAAATTCCTCCTCGATCACTCGAGTCGTTCTCGCTTCTGGAATGGTGTGAGCAACCTAGGAATCTATCTGGCAGACACCTTATGCATATTCAAATGGTCATGAACGATAGTTTCCACAGATCCTGTACTAATCTTGACATCTTTGGTTATTTGGCGAATAGTAATGCGTCGATCTTCAAAAATGGCAGCCTCAACTTGTCGGACAGATGCCTCATCAATGCAGAAGGGGAGTGACTAGGTCTGGGAGCTGTTTCCACAGACTTCCGGTTTGAATTCACGATACCAGCGTTTTACAAGGTCATATGATGGGGCGTTATCACCATAAGTTTCTTTCATTTCATAAAAAGTCTCATGTGGTGTACGTCCCTTCAAATACAAACACCGGATCACTGCTTTACATTCAACAGGCTCCATTTCTCACCTGATTCAGTTCAAACACCTGTAAAACAGCAACCATAATAAGTTCAGAGCTGTAAGTTGCCCCATAACCCGTAGAGATATGGATCATTTAACATGCAAAATTTCAGCTAGATCAGACAAATGGAAGTGGGTCAGGGGCCTTACTTATTGTCCACCTCTCGTATATGCTATTTTGTTCTCCGACTATTATTTGTTGTTACAGACTTTATTCTGTGCGTTTTTTCTTCATATGAGTAGGATTCCGTATATGTACATTATTTTCCTATTCCATAATAACTTATCTTGCCTTTGGTTACAGTAATATATTTTAAACTACTTTCATTTGTAAGAAAATACCATTTTATATAAGTTAAAACACAAAGACTATTCACGTAGTTAGACAAGTAACTTATTTTGTTGCGTCCGTTTTTACCTGAAATGCATTGGTTAAAAATATCCTCATTCTCCAAAAGAAAGTTTTCAGTACAATTATAAGACCACGTGTTTCAGTATCAAAATATTCCATAAAATTACGTGACAAATAAATCAAAATAGTGTATATTTTCATTCACCCTCTATTTGTATGTACGTGTCACTTACTTACTTTCTCTCTCTCTCTCTCACACACTCTTTCTTTGTATGTATTCCTCTGTGTTACTATGCAACAATTTTACTGCGTGTAATGTCTAACAATTGTTTAAAATTCATTTTCACTCAAAAAAATCACAGTACCACTTTGATGTAAGGGCCTACTATCGGAGACGTTAGTATCAGGGATTATATGTAGGGAGTTGACCACAAGATTCTTGTTTATATTATGTCAGAACAGTTGAAAAAGCAAGAAGCCGGAAGGAATTATCAATTTATAGCAGTTTTAGGAAATAATATAAGAGAAGAAAACCTTCTTACATATAGGGATCTCTACTGCGTAGGGGTGGAACTTTGCTGCTTGATAGGTTTGTCGGTGTATTTACGTCGACGGGGAATAAGGCTTGTAGTCCCTTGGAGCAGCCACCATTAAAATACTTTTAAAACAGGCAGTGGACAGCAACATTTCCTCGATGGGACAGAGGCTGAAGATTGAATGACATTTTAGAACCTATCAGGGAGGCGACTCTCTTTTGAATCCTGTCCAGGAACAAGAGACTAGTAGAAGATGCACCAGCCCAAATGTGACAAATAAAATGATCTTAGCAATTTAAAAGAAAAACTTAAAAAAATATATATTAAATACAATATTAAAAATTCTTCTAAAAGGGTTCAAAATGAAATAAGGAACAGATTTGTATAGCTTTCATTAAAAATAATCAGTACATAACGAGAAATAGGAGCGGTGTGCAATGAGTAATGACCCTGCCCCACTTCCAGTTTTCTTGATCTAGCTGAAATTTTGCAGGTACAATGAGTCATATCTGTACGGGTTATGTGGCAAATTACAGCTCTGAACGAATTGTGGTCTCTGTTTTACAGGTGTTTTAACTGAGTCAGGTGTGAAATGGAGTCTGGGAATATCGAGAAGTGATCAAGATTTTGTATTTGAAAGGACGCACACTACAGTAGACTTTTTATGAAATGAAAGAAACTTATGGTGATAACGCCCCATCATATGATCTTGTAAAACGCTGGTATCGTGAATTCAAACCGGAAGTCTGTGGAAACAGCTCCCAGACCTAGTCACTCCCCTTCTGCATTGATGAGGCATCTGTCCGACAAGTTGAGGCTGCCATTTTTGAAGATCGATGCATTACTATTCGCCAAATAACCAAAGATGTCAAGATTAGTACAGGATCTGTGGAAACTATCGTTCATGACCATTTGAATATGCATAAGGTGTCTGCCAGATAGATTCCTAGGTTGCTCACACCATTCCAGAAGCGAGAACGTGTTGAGAGCTCGAAGATGAATTTGAAGATGTGCCGAGAATATGCGTCAAAGTTTTTCATAAGACTGATTACACAGGATGACATCTGGGTCTATCATTATGATCCAGGGATCAAAGCCCAGTCAATGCAGTTGAAGCACTTGGACTCACCACCTTCAAAGAAAGCAAGGGAGCAGCCCTCTGCTGGCAAGGTCATGCTCACAGTCTTCTGGGACCAGGGCGGAGTAGTGATGACAGATTTCCTGGCAAAGGTTACCACAATGAGAAGAGCCTATTATGCTTCACGTTTGAGGAAATTAAGGGAAGCTATTAAAATCAAGAGCGGGTCAAGATCAGCAAAGGTACCCTCCTCCTGCAGGACAACGCTCCGGTCCACAACTCGCATGTCGCCAGATTAGAAGCACGGGCGTGTGGTTATTAAATCCTCCCCAATCATCCCTACTCTCCTGACCTTGCACCCTCTTAATTTCACCTCTTCCCAGCCATGAAGTTGTTTTTGAAGGAAAAGCGTTTCCCAGATGATGCAGCCTTGATTTCTGAAGTCATGTCGTGGTTGGAGGACCAACCTCGGGTTTTCTACAAAAACGGTCTCCAGAACTGCATCAAACGATGGGAGAAATGCATAACTCTGAGTGGTTCCTATGTAGAGAAAGACTAATAACTGTGCCAAGTTACGTTTCTCTACTCCTGTGGGACAGGGGTCAGGGGCATTACTTATTGCACATCTCTCGTATCCAGATAAAAATTGAACCATACCAAAACAAGATAAATTTAAGACACGGAAAGTACGTCTTCGTAAAACGAAAGCGTCTATTTCGATTAGATAGATGGAAGTAATGCGACTCTTTTTTTGTCCGGGCATATTTGCGTGAGGATCATCTGACGCTTATTTTGGCGCCCCTTGATTTAAGTTCTAAACATTCTTCAGAAACCTAATCGTTTTTTTGTTTCGATGTCTTCGATATTACAATTGGTGTATGCGACTGTTTATTGTAATTGATATCTTCTATAAAGTGTTCTGTTCATTAGGCATTGGTACATGAAGATGATCTGACGAAGCATCGAAATCGTTTGTGATATTTTACACACACTAAGTTATTATTGCGTTTTATACAAAATAAGTTATTAAGAAATAAAAATAAAAATATAATTATATTATACGAGTGTGCAGCCCGGTGTTGCTCGTTACAAGAATACGCTTAAACATGATATTTTAATTTATGCAAATTGGGTATATATTATTATAAAATCAATCCTCTATTGATTATTATATATTACGAGTAAAAATTTGCCCGATGGACTAATTCTCAAAAATAATAAATATATATTAATGATAATGTCGTCTATCAAATTCTGTCTGTGTTACTTTGCAATATCACGTCAACTGATATTTGGTTTGATGATAAATCCCTTAGTACAGTTACTTCATATTAAGCATTGGTTTTAAACTACGCACACGAAGAAATGATTTATTGCGACTTTATCGTAAATTGGACTCATCAATAAAAAATAGTAAGGTTTAGCCAGGCTTGAACAAAGGATAATTCAATCTGTAGTCGAATCCTCTACTACTAAGCTCTCTATATAGATTATAATAAATCTGCTAGTTTGCAGAAGAACTGATTTGCTTTAATATTATTATTTCCTTTGTGGGTCATAACGTCACATATTCTCCTGTAAAAAATCTTTTTTGCTATAGGAGATAAGAGCTATTTTTAAGATCAGAATTTTTCGATTTTCAATAGGTATCGAATGAATCTCTGTAATAAAATATATCTAATAACACTGCAAAACAAAAAAAAATACTTTGTGTGAAAAGATAGGCTCAGCCGTTTCGGAACCTATGGGAAAAGAACTCACACTACCACAAAGTGACTTTTATATAATAGAGATTTTTACTTTTAAAAGCAATTATTTCTGTAATACATTGCTTAAATAAAAAAGAGTCTAAGTACCTACTATATATATATATATATATATATATATATATATATATATATATATATATATATATGTGTGCTCTACTCTCTATTGTGTATTGAGCTTTTTTATTCAATTGGGATTAAATTATCTATATATAAATACTGGTATTTATATTAGATTGAAATTTAACATTGCGTATATCAGGTAAACCCTGCATCCTTTTGATTTCATTATTTGATATGCTTCTTAATATTTGAGCTATTCGATCCCATCCAATTATGTTCGACAAAAATATTTCCCCCTCCCTGCAAAATAATCCACATCCCCTTTAGAAAGTCTTTAACTTCGTGAAGGCTTTAACCTTCTTGAGAAACGTAAGATGGAAGGCTTAACTATTTTCGCCTTTTGGATTATTTTGAGAGAATCTTCATGCAAACTGAAATATTATGCGCATTTTTTTTTTTAATATTTTTTTTTACAAATTTCAACATTTTTCATTTGTTTTTCTTGCCAGTATGTGACTATAATAAATTGCGGTTTCACTTAATACCATAACCAGCAAATTCTAGCATTCCTAAAAATATAATTTGCTGATTTCCTTCTGTACTCTGATGAGGAGAACAACAAAGACTGCATTCTTTGAAACTCCGCGGAATAAGGATTTTTGAAATGTTTTCAATATATATATATATATATATATATATATATATATATATATATATATATATATATATATACAGTAAGTTATAAAATGTGTATTTATGTGAGTAAATTAAGTAGTTATATATATATGTATATATATATTGATATATATTTATTTGTATGTGAATATCGAATGATAAAGACAAATTTCTCTCTCTCTCTCTCTCTCTCTCTGTGTGTGTGTGTGCGTGTGTGTGTGCGTGTGTGTGTGAGTGGAGAGAAAGACAGAGAGAAGTAAGGGGGAGAGAAATGGGAAATGAGTAGACAGAAAATTGAGGAAAATTCCATTTATTCTCACACTTTGGTCTAGACTGTACACAAACATTGAGAAAACATAAAATGTCCTATTTTCTATTTATCTAATGTCAGTGAATTACGGCCAAATATCCCCATGCACAAGGGCGATAACTCTGTCGGATGGAAAGAAACCTGTGAAAGGATCAAATACAATCCTATCGGCAACGAAATATATTAAAGAAAAACAAGCCAATCTGCAAATTAAATTACTCAAAGAAGTCTTATATTATTGCCAAAACTGCCTAAACATTTCAGAATAGTGTTTTATAGACCCTCCCCACCGTTTGGAATGTTTAAACAATTGAACATTTAATGATACCGACTAATAAGTATTCCTCGATAATGAGAGATAATACGATCTAAACTGTATATTATTTTTGATTTTAAAATTCTAAATTTGTAGATGTGGCATTAAATCAATTAAATCAAACTGCTGATATTTATAATTCTAGAGTTTAATGGAACTAATAAGATGCAATCAATCGCATCAGGCTACAGATTGCGATACACTTAAACCACGTAATCTTTCGAGTATATCTGTAATAGTAACTGTTTTAATGTACGTATAGTTTACAAATTTGCCGGCGAATAAAAAGATGGCATTAGTTTTTATAATGAGTCACCGCTTATAAAGGATAAAAGCACTTTTGTTAATGAGATTTGCAAATTAGTTGAATGAGGATAAAAATGTTATGAACCGATTAAAAAAAAAATTATTTACATTAAAATTCGGGTCAATATTATCCAGAGATAAAATAACCAATGACGTTTTAACAAGCTTAATACAATAGTGCTCAATGCCAACATGCGCAACATCCTTCTTATTAGTTTTTACATAAGCATTAATATGTCGCTGTACATTAATGAGCAGGCTTGTAACTAGCGATATTTTCAGGCAATACAACATTTACAAAAGCTGAATCTGTATTAAAAATCGACCAGGTATTAAGCGTCACAGCAAATTATTATCAGGAGGTCATATTATATGTTATTAAAAATAAAAGTAAATATAAAAATAGAAATTGTTTTAAATATACAGGAAGAAACAAAAAGGGGCGTGGCTAAAGGTTTGTATTGAAATAGAGAAAAATAATTTTCATTACAAATTCAACTTTTGTATACGTTATATCGCCTGTGGAGGTCTCTAGTTACGAGTCACACGCTGACCAAAACATGCTAATGAATGTGTAGCGACATAATTATGCTAATGTAAAAACAAATAAAAAGTGTTTATACATATATATATATACACACGCATACACACACATATACACCCCCACCCATATATATATATATATATATATATATATATATATATATATATATATATATATATATATATATATATATGGTACTATCGTACTATCGCCTCCCTTGGTTAAGGAACGTATTCGGAACGCAACCAGCTCCCCGGGGAATACTGATATCTAAACGATAGAGACATGTTGGAAACATCATCAACAACAACAAAAAAAAAAACACGGGTAAATATGCGGTCGGCTATAACTGTCTGGCATGGGTCGCTTCTTGTGTCATTGCAGGCGTTTTCCAATCGTTGGCATTAATGACATGCTGAAATCGATCACTTGTACAAAAATAGCGAACAAATGCATTTTTATAAAAACATATATATAATTTATTTAACAGTTAACAAGTAGGAGGCATATTTAGTCGATCCATTGCGTGCACACCCAAAAAACTATATCCTCCACGTATAGGGTGCAAGCTTCAACTGTTTTTACAACAATGAACTTATATTTTAATTCTCTCTTGCTTCATTGAAAGAGAGTGAAAGAGAGTGAATCAGAGAAATACAGAAGGTAAGAGAGATTGAGAGAGATTGAGAGCGAGAAATATGCGTTTCACGCAATGCTCTGTTTTTCAAATTCAGATATCCGCGTGTAAGTCTGACCTTTCAGAATGATTCTGACACCGCTAAAAGTTTCATAACACATGCCATTCAAACCCAAGCGACATGCTCTACCCTTTTTTAAAAAGAAATACGTCCGCACTGCAATGTGTGTGTGTTTGTCTCCACATTAGTTCAGGCCAAATTAGACACAAGTTGTATTAATGTCGAAGCTACCAGCTCCCAAAAAGGGGCTAGCCATTGTGCCACACATACACACGCACACACACACGCACATGCACACACACACACACAAACACACACACACACACACACACACACACATATATATATATATATATATATATATATATATATATATATATATATATATAAAGTAACATTGTCGGAGTGCGTGCGAAAAGTCCCTACCAAATTCCTCTCTGAATATTTAGTCTACAGTGTTGTAATTTGATATATAGTGTATTTTGACAAGTCTTACTCTTTCGATTTGTTTATTAGGCGTGGAAAAAAAGCAGGTAGCATAACAAAAATACGCAGAATAAAAACGACATTAACGATCCATAAAACAACTCCAAGACAGATTTACGTAAAAAAAATTACAAGAGCTCAATACATGTAGAAAATTTATGACTTTTGTAGTCTATGTCTATATAGGAGAAATTAAAAATTGTAAGCATTAAGAATCCTAAAACCCATTAAATCGTAGAAAAGAAGTGAAATAATATAAAACTAAACACGCGTAATTAAACTTGTTGTATAGTAAGAATGCACAAAGGCTGTGCTTCGAACACGTATGTGTCATATTATACTGAACTGTTAATTCAACACATTCACTAAAAACGTGTCTCAGCCCAATACAAAAACAGAACAATCGCATAGAGAGTACAATTCAGCGGAATTTGGTCTGAGTGGAATCCGCGCATTGGCCAATGGATAATTAATCTACGAGCGGGAATGACAATGCGTCTGATGGTTTAGTTAACTGTACTAACCACTATATATAAACACACTATGTAACACAAATCGCATGCATTGGAGGGTTAGGCTCCTTGTAGGGGATGAAACGCAGAGATACTGCGCAACTTACTTGCTGTATATTTTCATTACTTACTACTGTGGGGAACAAAAGGGTTTGCAGACCTATTTTTTTTTGTCAATTTCATTATTAATTTTGCTTTATTTTTTAGTGTGTCACGTTTTTTTATCATTTGCGACTTGATATTTTGTTTATTTTCCATGATACATTTTAAGAAAAAAAACAAAACAATTTTATTATTGTAAAATCTTTTGTCTTTTCAGGTGAGTCAAAAATGTATGCAGGTTACTTACATTTATTAATAATTGCTAAACGAAATATGTTGACAGATAGTGAGAAGGGCGGTATTGTTAAATTAATTGCTGCGAAGAAGTCTACATTAGAAATTTAAAAATTTTGAAGCGAGATGATAGAACTGTTAAACGTTTCGTCATTGACGGCAAAGATGGAAGAAAAAAGCACAAAAGTGGCAGACCAAAGGTGACTCCACTATGAGACTTTAGAAAAAGCAAGAGGAGTGTACTAGCAAACCCAAACAGCACAAGCAAAGCTATTTCCGACCATGCAGGAGTGTCTGACATCTCCAAAAGAACCTGAAATCTGATTTTGAAACAAATAGCGGACCGGAGAACACCGACAAAATGCCCTCCTCTGAGTGATATCAACTGTCAGAAGCGACTAGTATGAGCCACTAAATATTTGAAAACAAATTTTCAAACTGTTCTCTGAACGGACGAAGCTAGAGCAACCCTCGACGGCCCTGGCTGTTGGACTAAAGGATGGCTTCTTAACGACAATACCCACGCTTACGATTCAGACAACAACAGGGGGGAAGAGGAATGATGATTTGGGCTGGGATTATTGGTAATGAGATTCTTGGCCCTTTTCTGGTCCCCGAAGGAGTCAAAATAAATTATGTTTACTACTACAGAGTTTGGGAACATAATTTATTGCCCTGGTTTGAATCACAGAATGATGCTCTCAACCAGAATCTCATTATTCAACAAGACAATGCCCCAAGCCATACTTCTCGGTTAGCAAAAACTTGGCTCAGCTCAGGGTATCTTTGGTGAATGCCTGATGGATTAGCAATCTCATAGCCCGAATTGGAATCACATAAACAACATCTGGTAGATTCTGAAGATGAAGGTTTACGAAACGTGGCATCAATTCAGCAGTAAAAATGACCGTTGCCAGAGGATTATGGAGGTATCTTTTGAAATCACGACTCAACAAGTGCATGCATTAACCCCCTCTGTTAATAGGAAGCTGATGTATTTGATTAAGAATAGGGGAAAGCGCATAAAAGGTTAAATTGTTTGAAAAATTTGTATTGTTTTGTTAATTGTTATTTGAGCAATATATGTGGTTTTCATGTAATGTTATCAATACAGAATTCTCTTATAATGACACAATGTTTCAAATTAAATTATGCTTTAAAATGTTATTTATTTTGAAGGAAATGAGTCTAGCAAACTCTTATGAACCATGTTTCTTCCTGGAATTTTCTAAAAAATTCATATTTTCCCCCATATATGATTACTTAGTTTCCGTTTTAGGAATTTACTTTGTGCATTTGCATCGGACAAGGTGTAACATAACTGTTATATTGGAAAATAGTGAAGCATAAATTCATTAGTATATACGTTTTGACAACACTTAATATCTATGTATATATATATATATATATATATATATATATATAAATATATATATATATGTATGTATGTATGTATGTATGTATGTAAATTAGTATACAGGTTTATAAACTAGACCAACACGTTGTAGTAGTGTACGTCGCAAAAAATACTCAAACAAAGAAAATCTTAAGCAAACGTTTTTAAAAAACGACGATATTTATTTCCTTATTCTCCCGAAACGCGTGATTTCTCATTCCGGCTGTGACTTCCCTCGCGTAACAATCTAATGTAACGTACTCTCTATCTGTTTTTATATCTTTTGCCTTACACTGACGTCATCTCCCATTTCGTATGCATTTTTATACTCATGTCCCCGCGCTGTTTAATGTATGCGTGGGCCTGTGTGTTTGAGAGTACTTGTGTTGCAACCCACACCCACGCACCTAATTTACGTACTTGCTCAATATAAAAGAGATATCGCCATAATATATAATTTGGTTCGACCAATCAGAATCTTTGTTAATTCTTAGATAGCTTATCATTTTCGTATTTCCCTATTTGTGCCTTATTTCCTTATTTTTTTTTACTTCATTTCGAAACGTACGCTCGCCTATACGTTTTTAGTCATTTTTATCACCAAAACATTTTTTTGTTTCCTATTATTTTTTCATGCGAAGTTGACATAATCAACACGTGTGTCGCTCAAACACACATGCATACTGTTGTCTGTGTGTGTATATATATATATATATATATATACATATATATACACATATATATAAATATATATACATATATATACATATATTTACATATATATATGCATATATATGCATAAATATACACATATATACATGTATACATACATACATACATATATATATATATATATATATATATATATATATATATATATATCGACACTGCAACCCCGAGAGTGTTGCTCGCCTTGGCTTACCTGCGATATCACACGAAACCATGGCGCTGATCATTGGAGATAAAGGATATCACGCAGCCTTGGTAGAGAGAAAGCTCAGGTGATTTTTGCTCACTTTCAGCGCGAAAACTCCTATTCGTATTTTCTAGTAAGCAGGTCCATGCTTATCGTGAGGGATCTCGCGTTCAAGCCTTCGTTCTTTTCACTGATCTGGCACAGAAAAGAAATTCGCTTATCCGATTATCAGCACACGTTAGTCTGATAACGCATCGCCCTGCTCTATGCATATATGCACACAGCAGAACATACTCACACATGCTCAAAATATGCATACAGATATTTGGGATAGTTATATTATGTTTCTTAATATCTACAATTTATTTGTATTCAGTTACAAAGATTGAAAAAATACATTTTTATTGCAAACAATATGTTAAATATATATATATATATATATATGCATACTTCTACGTGTATATATATATATATATATGTGGGTGTGTGTGTATGTATGTATATATGTTTGTGTGTGTATATATACAGAGATTTTGCTTCTCCTAGAAAGGTTGCCTTCACCACGACTTACGGGGGCCCTCTCCACCCCAATACACATACACACACACACACACACACACAAATATACACCATAAAGCGGAAGACCATTATCCGCATTAAGCTGGTTTGCAGTATAATTTGTTGCTGGCTATCTTGCTCTTGCTTGTTGCTGGATCTCAACATTTTTAATCGAGAGAGAGACTTAGCTGTTGTACAAAGCTAAGACTCTGTAACATCATATTTGTATAAATACTTCCTCAGGCATTTAGACTCATGGATTTTAAATGTCTGAGGTAGTGGCACTCGTCTTACAAGACGTTGCAATGATCATCATCATCATCATCGTATATATACATATATATTTAGACAAGTATTGTTAAATAGTAAGGACTGTTTTTGCTTTGTAATTTTTCAATTTTTGGAATTGTCGTCCTTATTTATTGGTCGAATCATATATATATATATATATATATATATATATATATATATATATATAAATTAAAACAAATAATAATAATAAATAAATATATAATACGTCCAAATAAAAAATGGGCGACTTTCTAAGAAGAACACCGTATGTCCGAGACACTTTCCAAGCATATATATAATTTGTAAACAATGCAAATTACTAAAAAATATTTATAACACATTCATATGGTTTTGATTTGATACATGGTACGCCTTACACATGGTTCGATGAATAGTATACCAAAAATGCATCATGTAATTATCTATAATTATTCCTTTCGAAAATTGTGAAAGAAAACAGATAAGAACAAAAAAAACATACTAATTGTACGTTATTTATAGATCGTTCCAGGAAGAAACCACTTCAGAAAACACAGATACCACGAGTGTAATATTATTGCGTATACATCGTAACTTAAAATGTGTATATACTGAAAGCATGCTTCTTAAACTTTTCATATTTAATTTTTAATGAGAAGGACTGATTCATGAGTTATGAGAATTTTTTACTTGAAATGCATATATATTTTAATGATAATCCATGAAGGTATTAAGGTTATATAATTATTAATAAAGTCCTCGAATTCTAAGGCAAGTTGGATTGTAAATTGTCCTCACGGGGTAGCGGGGTGCATAAAACGTTTTGTAATAGTTCTGTCTGGTTATTTTTTCACTTGAGAGGATATAATTATTTGTCTCTTGAATTTCACTTGTTTTGTAAGTTTTAAATTATATTGTTTTTTCTTGTTGTGAATTGAATATTTTTTGAAACATTTATAAATATGTTTCTTATTTCATTTACTACACCTATTTTCTTTAGGATATTTAAAGATATTGCTATGGAGCAAGTTATTTAACATATTTTGTTTTGACGATTTTTTTATTTTTAAGGCGTGACATAGAATAGGATGGTTGCATAATAACAGTTTGAAGAAATGCAAATAAAGAGATAACGATAGAAAGAGAGACGCGTATATAGCAGTAGAGAGTGAAAATCTATTCATGATAATGATAACTATACTAAAACTGACTGTTTTTTACGCTACCTGACGAAATATTTAATACTAGTAAAACAGGTAGGGATGGTTTTATTAGTGTTACAGACAATATTTCTTACCAACGCATTTTACGTGTCATGTTGAAATTGGGATACATTCAAAAATTACTAAAATGAGCCAGTAGTAAAATAATTTCAAGAAATAATACGATATTTGCGTAGATAAAGACACGTACAAATTCCGGGTGAAAATATAATTACCTACTAACTTTTTAAAAATAAACGCATAACATAAAGCACTTACGTGTCAAGTTGAATTTTGTATGAATTAAAAAAAATATATAAAAAATGAATCACTAAAAGAGAAATTACAAGAAAACAACGGAGTTGTTTTCGATTGGTGATCTTTTATTTCAAGACATTTAAGGTGAAAACATCTTCTGACGTGTCATCTTGAAACGACTATGAATTTCAAAAATGATGGAAATGAACAAATAGAAAAATAAGTGTGAGAAAAATAGGGTGCTTGTGTAGATTAGTGCTCTTTTAAACTATCGCATTTCATGTGAAAACATTAGTACCTACTACGGTTCAAAGCAAGAGAAATCATATTTTTACTTATACGGATACGTTTTTTTTTATGCCTGAGCGCATTTGAAATTGGAGTTTGTACAAATAAGAGTAGTGTATAACACATTACTGTTACCAAAGGATGGATAATTACCAAAAAATAAGAAATAAGATAATTATACAGAATTTTATTCATATAAAAAAAAATCTTACCCGCGACAGAAAGATAAGTTTGTACAGCAAACAATCACATAAAATCGTCGTGTAATTCTATTTTTAAATGTGTAGTAAATTACTTAAAAATAATTTTGGCAGTGCCCTGGATCGATCTTTAATTTTGGTTAGCACTTTCATAACACTCTGACTGCGCCCTGAGCTTTATATTTTATTTACGGATCACTTAAAAATAATTTCTCTTCAAAATGGGGCTACTAGAACTTGCTTTTACTAGGGCTCTCTAAGTCTGCTTAATTTTATTTAGTGCTTGCACTAGCGCTTTGAAGCCATAGTACTAGTGTTTTTTATTGCTAATTCCTAAAAAATAACGCTCTATTTAAGAATGTGGTAAAAACATGATTTTATTAGTGCTCTAAAGATCTCATTATTATTATTTGTTAGTGTTCACTTAAATAAATATCTTTTCTGAGATTGGGATAGAGACCCCGTTGTCTCTTTACTTTTATTTCTTTCAGAAGCGCTCTGAAGGTTTCCTGAATTTTAATTTTTTTTAATGCTCACTCAACAAATAATTCTTCTAGGAGGGCGGTTAGAAGCTTAGATTTAGTAGTGCTCTCGAGGCCTCCTCATATTTATTAGTGCCTCTAGTACTCCATGGATATCTTCTGAAGTTTGTTTACTGTTTGAAGTGCTTACTGAAAAATAATTTTTCTTTTACAGAGAAGTTGGACCCTTGATTTTATTAGTTAACTGGATACCTTATTTTTATTTAGTGATTTTAGTTAAAAAATATTTCGTCTTTAGGTGGGAAAAGTGTTGTTTTAATAGTGCTATGGAGTGCTACAGAGGTTCTTTTCAATGCTCACATAAAAACTAATTCCTCTTCTATGGGAGTAGAAGGTTGTTTTTAGTCGTGCTCTGAAGGCCTCATAACTTAATTTTTGTTCTTTTAGTAGAGATCTGGAATGCCTTGCTGATAATTATTTTTTTCAATTCATTTAAAAAGATAATTTCTCTTTATGGAGAGTGTTAGAAACTTTATTGTTATAATGACTTAGACGGCTCCAAAATTTAGAACTTGAAGTAGCAATTTGGCGGCCTTCTGATTTTAATATTTTCACATCTCATATATAAAATAGTTTTGTTTAATACATAATATTTTGCTTGGAAAGTGTACATTGGGGTTTAAACCCATCGGGTAAGTATAATAAGAGATATAAGAAAAAGCTTTAACATGAAGAGGTTAATCACAGTTTTTAATATTGTTCAGTTATTTATACCATGGGAAATAATTAAATAGCAATAAATTAATTATTCAGTAGGACATGCGGTAAATTAAATGTCTTACATGAAATAATGCTGAATTCTATAGATTTAACAGGTGCGTCCAATAATGCAATAGGCAAATTAAAATGTAATAGATGATGAATTCAGATGTACGCACAATTTATATTCGACTGGAACATGTAATAATTTGACTCTTATTAACTTCAATAAAATATATATGAACGCTAAGACAGTGATATAGAAATATAGAGAGTGCTCGTCCGAGCTCCTATCTATGGAAGCACCGTCGCCAAACTGTCACAAGAAACACTCGTCTAGCTGAAAACGCTATCAATAATCCCCCACTCTTTATCCGTGCCTAAACCTAAACGTAAATTCAATCAACAAAACGTCTTTCTTTGAACTGCACGTCTGTAGACCTCTCTTCCATTTGCGTGCTCTCTTGCTAATATAATATGGTCGTCTACAAGTCCAACGTAAACAAGTCCATGATGAGCCGCTCCCCTTACGTAGTCCAATTTACCAAATTTCCACTACCAACAAATACTACGTCATTTCCCATTGATCACTGTACACTTATAAACCATTATCCTCAAGAGGCCTCTAGGCCTTAATAAATGGTGACTGCTTTGTAAAACAGACAAATATGAGCATAGATGTTTGAGGGAATTGAACTAAAGACAAGAGGAGGAGATACATGAGAGCAGAGTTAATTATATATGTATATATTGTATATATGTTTCTATTTTTAATTTTTAAATGTTTTATATGAGATTTGAATTCTTCATTACGAAAAAAGTTTTCGTCCAAGTTATATAGTAAAACAAGAAAAATAATTTCAAGTTGTTACTGGCCGGAAAAAAACACATTCATTTTACAATGTTGATTCAAGAAAAAATAATCTGAAAAATTCGATACAAGTTAGAAAAGCATTTCTTGCCAGGCGTGAAAATGGTAAAAAAAAATGTTTACTTTATAATTGAATAGAATTAAGACACAAGTTTTAATTTGGAGTGCATCTATTTTCCAAACGCGTTTTAAAAATTATACAAAGTGAAATATAAAAAAAAATAATTCACATTAAAAATTATACTTCACTTAACAATTATATCTTAATATCTATGTACCGATTGCTAAATAATAAATAAATTAATCTTTACTGCAATTAAATGCACATAAAATAAAATAAATTCAACATAATTTTAAATAACGTAATATTTTATAAATATTGAAAATTGATGAACATCTAATTGTATTTTGTAACCTTTAAACTTTTACAAAAGAAACAATTTGTTCAACCATTGCAAGCCTTGCAAGAAATGCAATTTTGTTTTTTTATAATTGGTGTTATCGAAATAAAATGTATTTCTATACACAATATAATTTACGTTACTCCTTCTCTTATTTACATAAGTCATTGATAAAAAAAATCTTTTAAAAAAATACAAAACGTTTTCTTTCTGTAGCATTTATCTGTTTTATGTTATTAATAAAACTTCAGGTCTTTTTTTTTCATGAAATATATTTTTTAAATTAAAATCCATAGTTTTCGTCCCTTAATTTAATATTAATTGTCGTGTGTTTATTTAATTACTAGCAGTTTAGCCCGGCTTTGCTACGGCCCTATCTACTGTTCATAATTTTATGTGCATGTATGTATATATATATATATATATATATATATATATACATACATATATATATATATATATATATATATATATATATATATATATATATATATATTACAAAGTTCGACTAATGTCCAGGTAACATACATCTAAAATTTCAAGTGTTTAGACCCAAAATTGGGAAGGAGGTTGCTAGAGTCGGCGAAGGTCAAATCTTTAACCTTTGATCTTTTGGAAGGCAAATTTTCAGCCAAAAATTGATTTAAAAGCTTACTGCATGTCTGAATACCCTTTATGTAATATTTCAAATGTTAAGACCCAAAATTGGCTGAATAGCTTGCTAGAGGCCGGCAAGGTCAAATCTTTAGACCATTGGCTGATTATGAATTTGGTAAAGACCGAAGAGGTCAATTTCTTTAAAACTTTGACCCCAATTTTTACCGCTTACCATGTATTGTTTTGGGCTCAAATCGAATGAAAATGTTTGCCCCATGCGTAAGTAAGATACATCTAAGATGCCACGTGTTAAAACCCAAAATTGGCGGAGTACTTTCTTAGAGTTTTCAAAGGTACAATCGTTGAACTCTGACCCCTTGACTACCAAATGTTTTACTGAAAACCAATTAAAAAGATTTTACCAAATCTCAATACCCGTTATGTCAAATCTTGAGTCGGTAGACTGAAAATTGAGAGAGGAGTTTGGTAGCGAGATGTACACACACAGATAGACAATTTCACTTTTATAGATTTATAGATTTTGTAAAATTATATACCGCTTAGTCAGGTTAACGCACCGTTTTTTTTTAGATTGCCAGAATTAAGCATGGTCAGTATTTAAAATGGTGACTATATAGTACTTCTAGATGCTGTATGTGTTCTTTGAAAATCTCGAATTTTGCAATTCCTTTGCAACTGGTCTCAAACAGTTCCGAATCAGGAGAAGTGTGGCTCAGCATTCCGTAACACTCGCCTCACAATTGCATGCACGGTTACCCTTACAGAGAGTATCCATTCTCTTTTGAGACGGAATGAAGGCATTATCAAAATTCTCCCTACAAATGTAATTAGTTTTAAACGTATTTTCATTAACGATTTAATGTAGTATATTTTCATGAGTGAAAGTAATGTTTACTAAGTTTAAAAAAGAATTATATTGAGTTCCGTTTTATTCAATTAATTGAATAAAATTGCCAACCATATACGTATCTAAATTTTGTGAGTTATAAGATGATTTTAATATACTAGCAGGCCACTTGGCATCGCCCGGTCGTAAAATACGCTTAAATATAAAGTTTTGATCAATGAAGATTTTATTCATCATTATACGTTGTCAGGTTGTATATGATATATCTGAATATTTTGGCCTCGTTCATTATACTAAAATAGATTAAACAAAACATAAATTCATAATGGTCAATAGATTTTTTTTTGTTTTTTTGTTTTATGAGAATCATATTTACGGAAATTAACTATTCTACTAGTGTCGTTTTAATAATTGGACACAGAACTGAAAATGTGACCCATGTCGTGCAATATTTCAGTAAAGCAATTGGCCCTGAAAGCATTCCAATTATAGTGCTCAAAAAGCTTCAACCAGAACTAGAGCCAATATTTATAATGTAATTTAAATGTTGTCTTAAGGAGAAATGCTTCCGAACACCTTGAAAAATCGCATCAGTATGTCCTGTATTTAAGAATTAAGATGATCGCTCATCTCCCTCTCAGTACAGAACAATAAGTCTTATGTGCGTCATGAGTAAGCATCTGGACTCTGTGCTAAATAGAGAAGTAGTCAACTATCTCAGCAAAAATAACCTTAGTCACATGCAATATGGTTTCCATTCTGCTAGATCTACAACAGACGTGTTTACAGTTATATCCCATAGGATTGGCGAATATCTAGACGGAAGCTTCCTTTCTAGGGCAATTGCTCTTGATATATCAAATGCCTTTGATAAGGTAAAGCATAAAGGTCTACTTCACAAGATCTCCAGCTACGGTATTGCTAGAAATGTCTTAACTATTCAATCATTTCTCTCTGATAGGTTCATAAGTGTAGTGGTTGATGGGCAGAAATTAGCAGCTCTCAGTATTAATTCTGGAGTCTCCTGTACCCATTCTCTTCCTGATCTATATCAATGATCTTCCAAACCACATCCTTATACCATTCGTAGAAATTTATGGTGAAGGTACTTCCATCTATGGTAGCACTTCAAATACCGTAAACGACCAAGTTCTCTCTGACTCTCTCTCTCCTCTGATTTTGAGCACGGATACAATGAGGAAAAAGTGGTTGACTATTTTTAATGCATCTAAACCCAAACTTCTATCTTTACATCATCAACGCTCTGATGCCCAGCTGTCATCAATTGAGATGTATGGCTCTCGTCTTGGGGAGGCATCGTGTTTTGACAAGCTTCTGGGCTTGATCCAAACTCCCGATCTGAAATGGAACATGTATATCAAATCCGTTGCGGATGTCCCTGTAAAAACAGTGGGATCCTTCTCCCACTCCAGTATATATCTCACACCTGATGCAATTCTCTACCTATTTAAAAGCCAGGCACGGCGGACGATGGAGAAATGTTGCCACATCTAGGTAGGAGCTGCTGGAAGCAGCTTATCCTGTCCTGACAGAGTTCAAAATCGAGTTCGTAGCTTAGTGGGGGATGCCCTTTTCTCCTCTCTGCAAGCTCTTTCCCAACAGAATAGACCATGCGAGCCTATCTCCGCTTTATGGTTATTTTCATGGCAATTGTTCATATGAACTTCAATCTATGGTCTCTCCTCGCTAGACCTTCACGAAAAAACACTCGTCTAGCCAAAACCACTATAAACAATTTCGTACATTTTTTATCTGTGCCTACACGTTAACGTAGATTCCATGAACAAAAGTTCCTGTGGAATTCCTTTCTGTTTGCCTGCTTTCCATCTGACTACAATCTGATTGTCTTCAAGTCCAACGTAAACAAGCTCTTGATGAACCATCCCTCTAAGTAATTCAATTCACAAAATTTCCACTGCTTATCTTTCCTACGCTATAATCACAATGACTATTGTATACCCATTAACCCTTATCCTGGAGTAGCCTCCGGGCCTTGATAAGTGGTTATTCCTACAAAAAAATATCTTGTAACGTTCTGTTTAGAAGCTAATTTCGCCACTGGAATTTTCAAGAGTTTTACGATTGAGTTTCACCCACTACGATTATTCAAACTAATATGAGACGTTTTCATTTGCATTTTTACACTTTGGATTTTCTTCACTTCTACATGATTATCAACATTTATAGAAATATAAGTTCTCTCATACTTTGAAGTTTTCAATTTAAATTCTAACTGGAAGCTTGCCTATGATAAATTGATTTTGCCGATGATTTTTTACTCAGAGGACAAATGTGATTCTTTGAAATAATGGAATTTGGAAATTTACAGTTTCCATTTTGTATCCCTAGTTTAACAATATATTAAATTTCTAATTTACAAAGTTTCATTTGATTTTTTTTATCTATCTATACTCCTATGAATTATAAAGTATATATATATATATATATATATATATATATATTACGTTGTTGCTCTATAATAAATGGTTGAGTGTTTGTTGCGTCATCTCTAATATATATACATATGCACATAACCTTATTAACAGTACATAGAGCCCGAGCAAAGCCGGGTGGAACTGCTAGTATATATATATATATATATATATATATATATATATATATATATATATATATATATATATATGTATATATATATGCCAATAAATAGTATGTGTGCGTCTGTGTTGTAAAGTATAATGCGTGCTTGCCGTGCAGTTATGTTGAAGGCTAAATCAGGTCGTAACATTATTTAGTCGGATATCGCTGTTAACATATTCTGTGACAATTTGTATCGTTGTTTACGAATTTTAGTTTATGTTAATAAGGTTACGAATTTTAGCCTTTGAATCAGGAGCGTTCTACCAAGATCTCATGAAAAAATATGATCTCGCCGCTGACGTTTCTTTGTTTTTAACTCTCGTACTCTTTATTGACAGCCATGTTTGTCAACATCGAGATTATCCGTTCCTTCCGAATTTCGATTTTTTTCCTTATTTCACTCAAAGTCTTTTTCTATTTTACTTCTTTTTTCCATTGTTTTATTACTATGTCTGTTTTTTGTGTGATTTCTTTTTACATTTCCTGATGCTATATAAATAAAAACAGAATTAATGCTGTTCACATATTATCGAGCTTATATTTACAAACCTTATGCGTTATACTGGATTTGCTATCTTTGAAAGTCATATTTATATTCTATGCTCTACTGAAATAAACAGGATATGGCTGAGACTTGCGCCAAGATGCGAACATCTGTTTCCGGAAGTGACGTAACATAAGTAAGACTAGTTAATCACTCTTTTTTTAATCTCAGACTAGGCTGGGTGGCCGGCGTTGCCTGGGGGTTTGGATGTGTGTGTTGATAAAAAAAAATGTGGTAATAGGCAGGCAAGTTCGAACTAGTAGCGCGAAGGAGGACAAGAACGTAAAAATAAAACGTGACGTCTTTCTTTGCTGTTGCGCCCATCGCCTAACCGGAAGTGACGAATGTTTAAAATAAGGCGAGATAATCTGGAAAAGGGGATGAGTTGCGAAAATATCGGCGAAAAAAGCAACCCCTCCTTGTAGAAAAGTGGCCAGTTGAGGGTAGAGGAATTAATGTTTTTAGCGAGTTTTTCGATAATTCTCGTCCGAAGGATAGATCTTTAAAACCATACAAATCTCGTGAAATTCCGTCACTACTGTCGAAAATTTTAGCCAGATATACAAACATGCATACATACATTTATATTCTAGAAGAATATTACAATACACTGCATACGTCTTTCAAAAACTTTTTTCTATCGTCTTATAGGTCACGTTACCGAAACACTATGCAGAAGTGTAGTCTAAACAGTAGTGTTAAAGCGAAATATTTTCAATTTCTTTTAGAGACATTGATGATTATAATAAACAATGTCACTACTTTACAATTTCTATTACGATTTATAATCATGACGTAAGACAACACTATTCAACACGGTGTGGCCACACATGTTTATGTTCCGAATAGTTGCCCGGTCTGTTACAACTTACTTCATGGTTCTGTGCTATGTAACAGAAAATCTTTTGGCATAATAATCTTTGCCTCTTGTTTTGCAGACTTGCATTTGGTCTCGAGATGAGGATAACGTAGCTTCTTGCGTTTGTATGTGTGTGCGTGGGGGGGGTGCACATTACCAAGAAGGCTTTCACATATATCTAAATATTTATTTCACTGTGAATGTGTTTTACAAATTTACAGAATTTGATTTAAAATAATCAGATAAAAAACGTTATGTACACATTTTTAAGACTAAATGACCGTTCTGGTGAGATGGACACAAAGGCATAAAATTTATTCGGCATTATATATATATATATATATATATATATATATATATATATATATATATATATATATATATATATATATATATATTAGTACATGTGGGTATGCCTATTCTGTATTAGTTTATGTGAAAGACTATGTGATTTTTCAACTATATATATAATAACTTAGTGAACGTTTTCCTGCAAAAC